>NC_138376.1:47879097-47926261 GCF_054177405.1 Leptonychotes weddellii | reverse complement strand
CCACAGAATGGGAGAAGGTATTTGCAAATGACACTACAGATAAAGGGCTGGTACCCAAGATCTATAAAGAACTTCTCAAACTCAACACCCAAAAAACAAATAATCAAGTCAAAAAATGGGCAGAAGACTTGAACAGACACTTCTCCAGAGAAGACATACAAATGGCTAACAGACATATGAAAAAATGTTCATCATCATTAGCCATCAGGGAAATTCAAGTCAAAACCACATTGAGATACCACCTTACACCAGTTAGAATGGCAAAAATTGATAAGGCAAGAAACAACAAATGTTGGAGAGGTTGTGGAGAAAGGGGAACCCTTTTACACTATTGGTGGGAATACAAGTTGTTTGGTACAGCCACTTTGGAAAACAGTGTGGAGGTGCCTCAAAAAATTAAAAATAGAGCTACCCTATGACCCTGCAATTACACTACTGGGTGTTTACCCCAAAGACACAGATGTAGTGACAAGAAGAGCCATATGCACCCCAATGTTCATAGCAGCAATGTCTGCAATAGCCAAACTGTGGAAAGAGCTGAGATGCCCTTCAACAGATGAATGGATAAAGAAGAAATGGTCCATATATACAATGGAATATTACTCAGCCATCAGAAAGGATGAATACCCAACTGTAACATCAACATGGATGGGACCAGAGGAGATTATGCCAAGTGAAATAAATCAAGCAGAGAAAGTCAATTATCAGATGGTTTCACTTATTTGTGGAACATAAGGAAGAGCATGGAGGACGTTAGGAGAAGGAAGGGAAAAATGAAGGGGGAGAAATCGGAGGGAGAGATGAACCATGAGAGACTATGGACTCTGAAAAACAAACTGAGGGTTTTAGGGGGATGGGAGGTGGCAGGATGGGTTAGCCTGGTGATGGGTATCAAGGAGGGCACATATTGCATGGACCACTGGGTGTTATATGAAAACAATGAATCGTGGATAACTACATCAAAAATTAATGATGTATTGTATGGTGACTAACATAACATAATAAAATTAAATTAAAAGAATAAAAATATAAATTGTTTTTTATCTTTTTACATTTTAAGTATTTATTATAAAATAAGAATTAAACAGCACAAAACAAAATATGTAAATAATAGTATATTTATGTCAGGGACTTGTAAACTTCTTTTCTGTAAAGGATCAGATAGTAAATATTTTAGACTTTCTGAGCCGTATGATCTCTATTGCAATAAGTCAACTCTGCTATTGTAGTGTGAAAGGAGCCATAGACAATATGTAAATGAGTGAATTTCATTTGTTCCAATAAAACTTTATTTACAAAAATAGGTGGAAGGTCATATTTGGCTTAGAGTTATACTTTATCAACCCCCAATTTATACCATACCTGTGATCAATGGTATGAACAAACTTCTATACCAAGAACATATAGAGATAACTCTCTATACACTTTATGACAGCACTGCTTGGCCTCTGTTTGTCTCTCATATAAAACACAGACATAACTCATAATTTCCTGTGATTCCCACTGACCCAACTTAATTGCAATCAGGAAGCTTTGTGTTCATGGGCAGCACTATCAGATCCTTCTCCTATCTACTGAAACAGAAAGGAGTCAGTTATTTGTGGCTTCTTGGGTCTTCAAAATCCTTCAAGCTATCCTTAAGTGAGAGATATAATATTCTTTGCATCTGGAAAGGACTAGAAAAAAGAGAAGTGGGTTATCATTGGCTAACTTGCTAATTTATCCTCATGTTACATAATATATTGCCTATATATTTCTAATACTCTTAGAAAAGACCATGGCAGAATTTAAAATACAAAGTGGAAATCTATCAAACACACCCCTGTTTATTTTAATGAAAGTATGAATAATGGTACTTAGAAATCCAGGACAAGTGGTAGTTTGGTAATTGGGGAGAACTGATATCTTAGCATATACTGTCTCACACTCCATGAGCATAAACTGCTGTTATCATGGGCAAACTAGGATGATAACTCTATTAGAAGATACAGTAACTATTATAGATTGGGTTATTTTTTGGTACCTGTTTATTGCAGTATTCTGTGACTTAAAGCCATAGCCAAAAATATGTAAGAAACATCACATTTTTAAAGCTTATAAAGTACATATGTATGTGTGTATGTATATATGTATGTATGTATCTGTCTTCAATCAATTTAAATCATGTCTGCAAAGAAATAAGGTATAGAGTACACCAATCCTATTTTAATATTAGTTATCCTTTAGAAAAACACATATTCCTAAATTTTAAGACACCAAGAGTATGAATAAGAATAATTAACTGTGAGGTCAAACTGCAATATCAGACATTATAAAAGTAGACTTAATAAAGGTCTAATAAAAAACTATGAAATTATATTCTTCATTGTAATTCTAAATTTGAGATGTGATATAAGATTTATGTATCTATTATAATGCGATTTGCTCTAACTTTATAACTTTGTAAGGTTTATTGAAAAAAAATTTAGTGTATCTTTTTGAGCAATTTCAACCATTAAAATTCTCATTCTATAGATGGTCACTTCCTGACTTACTTTCACACTTTTAAAATATGAGTTTTATATAAGAAAAAGTGATTGTCAGAAAATAAACTCTTCAGTCTTAGTTTAGGACTAATTTATAGCCAGAAAAAAATAATTTTAGTTTCGAGATTCAAAAAAGTTTGTTTGCAAGGCAAGCTGGGATCTCTATATCCAAGATGAATGACTTCAAGAAACCATGGTATGGCATTGGAGGAATAATCTATTTTTTAAGATGTGATAACCTCAGATAACAGGAGGTCTAATCTGTGTAGTGACAGATACTGTTAGGACATTTTGTTAGTAGTTTAAATCAGAAGGTGTGCAGAATATTTTCCAATACAAAGTAGGTTTCTCCATTTTCAAAGCCCCTACCTACCAGGAGGTAGAATTTGTGGAAAACGGTATTTTGTTCATGGAAAGGAAAGCTAGCAGGAGCTAAATCAAATATAACTTTTTTCATTTTTAATAATTGAACTTTAATCCTATTTGAAACTCAATTCTGATAAAGGTTGGAAAATTAATCTGTCAGTTTGACCTTCGTTCTAACCCCCTGCCATGGAGAGAATCAAACTAGTCCTTATTCTCATAAGCGTAATTTGTTAAATATTGTGAATAATCATATTACATGAGCTAATTGGCACTCTACCTGTACACTCAACTCTGAGGCTTAGCATTCATAAAGTTTGTAGTTAAAATTATGGCAAATATTTACACAAGTTAATCTAACACATTTAATGACATACATAATTGTTTAGGTGTTGACTAAGAAAGAGTTAATGTACTTTACTTTGGATAATTATTATTTTTACAATGTGAAACTTCATTCCATGGCATTTTCTTGATTCTCTGGTCACTGTGATCATTATCAGCATTGATGGTGACCTGTAGTTCTAAACACAGCATAATCCACAGTAATATAACACTGAAAAACAAAGATTCTGTATCTAATTACTAACATGAATGATTTCCTTTGCTACTTACCCTACTCATCTTGATAAATAACTGAAGCTCACTTTGCACCTTTTGATAGTCTTCCTTCTATTGTGATAATCCTCCTTTGATTGACAGAACAATGAATCCAAGTGTTCCCCATTCCACTGTAAATTGTCTGGAGACAATTTATGTGTCCACTCAACATCTAGTATATATTATTCACTTTATAAATAGTAATTATTGATAATTACAGGATCTCAGGATGATCATGAATTTTTTTATTGTATTAATAAATGAGAGAATTAATTGATTACAAATGAAAGGACTTGAATGCTCAATAAAGTATATAGTGTAGTTAAAGTTATAAAACATATATGTTGTGACACTTTGAATGCCTTTTCATTACTATTGAATAAATAGAAGTTATTTACTATTTATCATGTGCTTTTCTTTTTACCAGAAAACAAGTCCACAAAATAATTAATCTCATCTCTACTTAACCTTTTGAGAAAATGGTGGAAATAGAATTATAATTTGGATGGTTTTACTCCATTGATATTATTGTCTTAAGCCAGTATGTAATGTTGCTTCTCTGGTCTGTTCAGAGTTCTTGACTGTATCCTGCATAGCAGTGATTTTCTTTGTATCTATCCTACCTAGAGATGATCAGACTTCTTGAATTTGTAAGCTAATGTTTTTCACTATGTTTGGAAAGTTTTAGACCATTATTTTAAATTATTTTTTACCACCAAAATCTCTCTCTCCTTTTCATCTACAATTACACATATGATAGACACATTATTATTTTCCTACTTGTCACTCTGGCACTAGTTATTGTAGTGCAATCATTTTTCTCCCCATATCTTTTCTTCAAATTAATTTCTGTTGATTTTTTTGGTTTTGTTTTGTTTACTGATTCTTTCTAATTCTGGCTGGTTTTGTTCACTCTTCAAGGACTTGGCGTAGTTTATGTATGTGTGTGTAACATTTTTAAATCAAGATATAATTGACATATAACATTATATTAGTTTCAGGTGTACAACATAATGATTTGATATTTGTAAATATTGTTAAATGATCACCACAATAAGTCTAGTTAACTTCCCTCACCATACATAGGTACAATTTTTTTCTTGTAAAGAGAATTTGTGTGTTTTAATACAGTTCTATAGTTTTCTGTGAGAAAGTTCATCTGAAAAAAAGCTATTCACAGTAGTGCAAAGTAACACAATCACCAGTGTCAATATTGCTCTTGTTCTTTTTTGGGGGGGGGGAGTTTGTTTTGTTTTTTTTAATCTCTAGAACTTTTCTCTATGTTTATTTTTTTTAAAAGATTTTATTTATCTATTTGACAGAGAGAGACACAGCGAGAGAGGGAACAAAGCAGGGGGAGTGGGAGAGGGAGAAGCAGGCTTCCCGCTGAGCAGGGAGCCTGATGCGGGGCTCAATCCCAGGACCCTGGGATCATGACCTGAGCCGAAGGCAGATGCTTAAAGACTGAGCCACCCAGGCGCCCCTCTATTTATGTCTAAACAGGTAACTATGCAGGGACCCTAAACAGAGAACTCCAGGTAGATATGTGTCATTTTAGGCATAAGTATATATAATGAGGCATAAAGATCAATTTTTGACAAAGTGATACTGAATTCACTTGACATATAATGGTAAAATTTTTTTGAAGATTTTATTTATTTATTTGAGAGAGAGAGCATAGGTGAGGGGAAGGGCAGAGGGTGAAGCAGACTCCCCACTAAGCAGGGAGCCCAATGTGGGACTCAGTCCCAGACCTGAGCCAAAGGCAGACACTTAACCAACTGAGCCACCCAAGCACCTGTTGGTAAGTATTTTTAAATTAAATTCACAACTATAGATGAGGCAGCTTTGATAAATGGAGTGCTGTCAAGAAGTTAAACTTCTAAAGAAAGATAATTGAGTAGCTATGATAAATATATTATGTCCTGCCCAAATAATTGTACCTAGTACAACCAACTTAATTTTCTAAATATATCTTTTTAAATGATTTTAAAAGATTCTAATCACCTTCCCTTTGCATATATTACATGGTAGAAAGATGGATTTGAGAGTTAAATAAGTTTGGCTATTGGATTCCATAACAATGATATATAAATTTTAGTCATGTAATTTTTTATTACTTCATGTATGATATGAAGGAAATGTAATATTCCTTCCGCACTCACTGTGTAGAATAAATGAGATAGGAAACACAGCATAGATCTGGTTAATATAGATTGCCATTGGAGTTAGGCAGACTTGTGTTCCAAGACCAAGAATCTACAATTCCCTAGATTTCTGATCTTTAGAATATTATTTAAGCCTTCTAAATTTTAAATTTCTGATCTGTAAAATTATGAGAATTGAAATACTCATCTCTTGTTGTGTTTTTTTGTTTGTTTTTTGTTTTTTGTTTTCCTGAGGACTAATGAAACAATTCATGTAAAGTACTTGGTAAAGTGACAGACACACAGTAGGTATTCAATTAATTTTAGCTGTTGCTACTTTTGCCATTGTTTGACACAACTCTTCATTCAATGCTTATTTCTTCTATTTTACTAATACAGTCAAACCTAGTCTCCTTTTTTACCCCTAGCATTTGAGTATTTATACACTTGTCTTCTATTTACTTTTATCAACCTACTTCCAAACCAATCTTCTATAATCAAATAGTTCTAGTGATTTTCTATGGATAATTCATAAACATTCACATTTTCCCTGTTGTTGCTCATATTTTTTACCTTCTCTAGAATGAAGTTCCCTTTCCTTTCCTTTTCTTCTCCAAAATTCACTTCCTTTATTCCTTCTACTGATTTACAAAGTCCTTGACAGCAAGGCCTGCAATCTAGTCAAATTGACAGCCCCAGCTTGTAGTGCATATAAGGTACTGAATAAATATTTCATAATCAAGAAAGTAAGAGGAGGCTATTCTTAATCTTAAAGGGATTCAAAGTACTATGATTCTCTTCTGATAGACATACTTCAGAATACATATGAAGCAAACTTTTTTTCCAATTTGGAGTCACAGGGTTATATTTGAGTATTATACACTCTTGTTGTCATATATGGAAAGGAAAGGATCACAGTTTTTGCTATGTATTTTCTTAGGACACCGGAAAGAATATTAAAACAAATATACCATCTCTTGAAAATGAAAGATATGGTCTTGCTATGCATGGCCATGTGGATAACGTGAATATCTGCTTATCTTTGATTCATAATGTGTTCAGTTTTCATACCAACTATGAAAATTGTGAAATTGCATTGTTGTTAAAGTGAAAAAAAGTATAAAAGCCACTTTTAGCCTTGTAATATTGAATGTACCAGTGCCTCCCCTTGTAGAATGTTGAATTGGCCCTTATTAATGACAGATGTTCTATACATTGCAATACTGCCTATATAATTGTGATAATTTTTCACTTCTGATTTGTCAGTTCCAGTGATTTAAAAATCACTTGATGACTGCTTGAAAATGACTGATGCTTTTTTCTATATTAAGTATTTTCTGCTGGTGCAGTGTAAGTCTTTTAATGAGTTCTTGAATTCTGTAGAAGTCTGCATGTTTTAATTCTTTGTTCAAGTAAGCAGGTGTGACAGTTTATAGAATTCCATGCAGAAACTCTCTAATTACTCCATCTTGGGATTTTGAAATGTGTTTTATGGGGAAAAGCCATAAACTTATTTTTTAGATACAGGAACAATTTTTAACATATGGTTTCAACTTTTATTTAGTGAAAAAAAACTTTAAAATAAAAATCTAGAAAGTTGAACTTACAGAATGTTTTATTCTATAGGTAATTTTGTTATTCTATTTTGTCTGTTGATACTCAATGATATTACCTTTTTAGATGCTAGCTATGAAATTCCATATAAGAATTACTAACGTATCATTATAAACATCCCTTTCAGTACATACGATCATGCTTGTTTTTTTTGAATTTGTTGATTTGATTACAGTAATCAAAAATTCCAATTTTTTACAACCTTCTTCATTATGATCAGGCTTACCTTAAGAACTTTATTAACTGCATACATATTCAGGAACATTTTTAGAAATGGTCCCCAAAATGAGCATTTCCTGATTCAAGACAAATATTTGCAAATGATTAATATGTTTTGATACCAAATTGTGCTGCAATTCAGTGGAATTCTTTATCAAGCTAAAGAGTAAATTTAAAACTAATATAAAATAAGAAACTAAGAGGTACATTTTGATGAGACATCAATTGAGTAAGTTGGAAAGACATTAATTTATTTTTCTGTCACTTATGCATTAGATTTTATTCCATTGGTACCTGTGTCTACCTATGACAGATCCATTTTGATGGCTATACCTGATATGATGGTGTTGGGGAGAAAAACCTTTCAATATTCTTCTAGCTGATTTAAGAATTAATTTGACATGAGAAAGATCAACAGAAGAAAGAGAAAAATGTTTAATTGTATGGAGGAGGCCCAATAATGAAATTGAGATTTGAAGAAATGATCAAGGCAGGCAGTTTTTATACTTTTGAGACAAAGAGACATTAAGTATGTGAGAAATTGGCAGAAAAAGAAAACTTATGTTTGGGAGCTTCAATTAGTAAAGAATTCTAAACAGAATTTGGTCTGAGGTGGTAAATTAGCAAGGGTAGTTTAACAAAGGTAGTTTATACAGCCTTTTTGGCTCTGAATTTCTTATCTCTGGTGGTAAGATTGTCTCATTACATCCTGGTAGAGGGATGGTACATTTCACATGGGAGATTTATTTCCTCCCTATTGGAGATAAAGGGAGATCAGAGTGTTTTTCTTGCACTAGCTCTTTCTTAAGTAACTTTTTAATTCAAAATGCTCAATATGCCCAAATGGTACATTTTGAGGAGGTCTGTCCTTGGCTCCTACACTGGATATTCCTGAACTTAGATCTGTTAAGGAGCATTTTTCATAGAGTTTATTCTGTTTTCTAACAGAATCTAATTAGTATGCATCATGGCAGATGAGCCCAATAATTGGCATTTAAGGACTGAGGTTTCACTTCAGCTGCAGTGTTACAAGGAACTGATTTCTCTAATGCCATCATGACTGCTTTTGTGAACCAAGTGCTCTTACAAGATAGCACTTGCAATATCTTTCCTCTGAAAATTGTTCCTTAATCATTATTAGTCATGTAATAGGCATTATATTTGTATAATGAAGAATTTCATTTGATGTGGTGAGAACTACAGAGCAAATAACAATTTTAGCTTACTGAATTCATATAATCATTTCTATGATATTCTTTAATTATTATCTTCTGAGTCTAGAGCACAATATTTGAATAAATTAAATTACTTTATGAAAAGATGATAACTGGAAGGTGTGTTGTGGCAGGGAGGACTGAAATTTATAAATGAGTCTAAACTTTAGGTAAGGTAAAACGACATACATCATGTACATTTATTTTTACACACCAGTAAAATTCTGATTAAATCTGAGGTGTTACTCTCAAAATAGTGCCTTATTCTTTTCAGCATTTGCTTATAGAAAATTCAATGTCTGACTACATATCACTAATTAAATGTAAAATTGTTTTCAAATGAACATCTTTTACTTCCCAAAGCATTTTGACACAATATATATAAATTTAACCCCCCTATAATCTTGAGTTTTCAAGGGTTGGTTTTAGAACTCTGAAACATCTTTAATAAGTAAACTCATTGCTCCAATGTGTATATATGAAGACCAATGGTAGAAAGATTGAATATGACTATTATTTACTAATTGGTAGTTTGTTTTTGTGAACAAAACCCAAGAACTTCTAACTACATTTGCTTGGTGTTTTGAAGTTTGTACACTATTTCCCTATGCAGATGATATTTAATGGTGGTATCTACCCTATGAGGAAAGAAATACAATAATAATTAAGTACTTGATATATATCAGACTGTTGGTAGACAGTCCCTGACTGGGAGGTGGTTACTTTTTCCAAGATAGATATGGTTACTTCTCAGCAACATTTTGTTCTCTTTTATCAGCATTTCAGTCTGGGAAAAAAAAAATCTGACTTTTATCAACAACTTTAACTTACTGGTTTTATAGTCTATAATCACAAGCATATTTCCTTCTGTAAGCCTTAGGTAATGTTCTCAGCTTCAGCCAAAAAACAAGTCTCTTCCTGTTTTTTGTTTTTGTTTTTTTTTTGTTTTGCTTTGTTTTGTTTTGTGTAGACTCTCAGGATCCCTTTCTTTATTTTTCCTCCTCTACTGCTCACTTCAAACCCTTTCAGCACTTTTAATTCTCATGCTCTTACATCTTCAACTACCTCACAGAGCTTTTACTGGTTATTTATTGTTGTGTAACAGACTAACCCTAAACTTAGTGGCTTAAACTAATGACAACATTATTTTTGCTCATGAATCAGCAATTTGCTTTTATCATGCTTTGATAATCGCTGTTAGGAGCGGCTCAAAGGCTGGGTACTAGAATCATCTGAAAATTGTTTATAATATTCACCTAGAACTTCACAGTTCTAGCAGATGACTGGCTCTTGACAGAAATGTTAGCTGGTGCTATGGGATGGAATACTTACATGTACCCTCTGTGCATGATATTAGCTTTCACAACATGGTACCAGAATTCCATAACCAGCCTCTGGAGAGAAGAATGAGCTGTATCACCTTTTATGACCTAGCCTCAGAAGTGACATAAAATAATTCTTTCTACATTCTTTTTGTTGAAGATCTTATGAAAGTTCTCTCAGGTTAAAGGGTAGAGCAAATGTTCTGGAAGACCATATTTAGTTGGAAATATTGCTGCAGCCATATGTGATAGTCTACCATAGAACACTTCCTTTTTTTCTTTTTCATACTGTGAAACCTAAGTGATTCTCTGGCTTCTTCTTCTTCTGTAGCTTATCTTAGCAAAATTTACTCATTCTTCCATGTCATTCGCACATGCTGTGTGGCCATTATTGCTTCCTCTTAGCTAGCAATTGCACTTACCAAACTATTCTTTTAGCCATATCTTTCAAAATCTTCTTTGAGCTTCATGTCACCGCATATCAGATTTGTTACTTCTTTCAACATTGTCATTTATTATCTTCTTGTTTCCTCATCATTAACTGATGGATCCAACACCTGGCTTATCATCCTTTTTTTTCCCCATTGCAAATTCTATCATAACTATTTTAAAATCTCACTTCAAATTCTCTGATTATCTCAACTCCTATGAATATCACAGTCATTTTACTATAGCAACACACACCCACAAAGATGTCAAGAACCTCATCACCATCTTGAAATACGAGTTTTCCTTCTAATTCTCTCACTTTCAAATCAATCTACATTTCATTTTTGGAGCCCAAATCAATTTTTTTTCTCCTGAGGAGACAATTTGTTTTGTTAGGAAAATAGGTTTTTTGAGCTCAAGGACTTGGATATGATTCCATATCTGCTGTTTATTGATCTTTACCAAGACAATTAACTTCTCTGAAGCTAAGTTTTTTCACATGCAGTAGTTGAGGGGGAAAAAAGAGGATTATTTTGAAGTGTGACTTAGATCTTGTATATAAAATACAAATGCTATTTTACACTGTTTGAGATGCACTAGATTATTGTTAGTTTCTTCTTGCAAAAAGTTTTTGCCTTTTTATAACTAATCAAAACTTAGTTGTCACACTTCTATCATACCCTATGATGCATATAGTTATGTTTGGATTATTCAGATCATGTGTTTTCTCTGTTCTTTTTACAGTTACTGACCATGGGTGGTGGAAATCCCAACATTTTTTATGGCTTTACAAATATATCTCTAGTCTTCACACTCAGCAGTACCCTCAACTTTGATCTGCCATCTGCTTTGGGTGTTTAAATAGGAACTTCTCTGATTGTCTACTGCTACTTTTCCAAAATCTCAAACTTTTGTTGTTGTTCAACCACTTTTTCCTAAAGCTTCCCCTCATCCCATCTCCATGCGATAGATACTTTTTATCTGCCACCCAGAAAGGACGTATTAAGTATGACGCCCATCAACTTTTATCTATTATTTATCAATTTATTTTAACCATATAATCCCTCACCTCCTTTCCTTTAGTTTCATTTATTTTTATGAGAATAACATTCTGACCTGAATCCCCCCTTGCCCACAATATAATATAATATATGCATTTAGCCTAATTGACCTTATTATTTGATATATATTTTAATTTCTAAGGAAATTGCCTTAATTCAATTATCTTACTTGATGAGATAGACTACTCATGAGGAGGAATTGTTTTATTTGCTCTCCTTGCTAGTGCTTATCAGAACATAGCCTAAGGCCCTTAGTAGTTTGGATACAGGGAAATTTATTTTAATTTTTAGGCACATAGGAGAAGAAATACCAGATAAAAGCACATTAGTGAGGAAGTATAAAGACTAGGAGAGAGATGCTGTTATGAAAAATAGTGTTTGCAAACACTGATCTTGGAATTAAGTAGAAGTAATAAATTTTGAGTGAAAAATGACTAAGTCAATCAGTTAATGAAATGGAGTGCTTATTCACAAGGGCTTAGTAAAGTCCTTAGTGTTTGACTTATTCTCATTTGAACTGCATCCTTTCTGTCAATTTTACCTGTAACTGAAATCACATTCTTATACAAATAATATATTTCTATATATGTGCCACATGATTAAAGTGCTCTAATGAATTTTAAATAATTTGTGAATGAGTCATGATCAGTGAAGACTTCAAAACATTAAGGCATATTATTCAAAAACATTAAAATATGTAAGAGCTTTTAGTAAAACATTTTTATATCAGATATGTTACACAAACTTTCCTGTAAGAATATGTTTCTGAAATTTTGATGATAGCACTTGTTCTTCTTAGATATAGAATACATAATTTGTAAAATATTTATAAAATCTCTCCCTTTTGTGATCACAACAGCACCCTGTCTTTCAAGGGAAAATTTGGATCTTCCAAACATATCTAGATTCATCCAGGGAAGTTATGTTTACTAGACGTTGATTACATTCTGACTTAGAAAAAAAATTGCATTCCATCTCCATATTAGTACACCACTTCCTTTTAAGGATCTTTCAACTCTGAGATTTTGTTTTAGAAGAATAATAAAGCAAATATATATTCTAGTGTATCTTTTTTTTTCTTTTTTATTCAACAGAGAGAGACACAGCAAGAGAGGGAACACAAACAGGGGTAGCGGGAAAGGGAGAAGCAGGCCTCCCACCGAGCAGGGAGCCCAATGCGGAGCTCAATCCCAGGACCCTGGGATCATGACCCAAGCCCAAGGCAGGTGCCTAACGACTGAACCACCCAGGCATCCCTAGTGTATCTTTAAAAAAAAAAAAAGATTTTATTTATTTAAGAGAGAGTGAGAGAGCATGCACATAAGCAGGGGGAGAGCCACCCAGGTGCCCCTATTCTGGTGTATCTTATGATTGCCTTCAAAGTGCATGAAAATTGGCAATATCATGTTAGGTTGTATACAAAGAAAGTACTATTTATTTAGTAATTGAATAACGTGAATTAATACAAGATATATGGTGAATACATGTAATCTTCTAATTTAAACTATATATAAAAGAGATTAACAGAATAAAACAGAATAATCCAACCAAACCTCTCCTATCCCATTTAAGTCATATATTTTGTTCCTGATTATGTTTCACTTAGAACGAAAATGATAAGGAAATTTTTAGGAAATACAGAGTTTAAAGCACATATTCTAAGATACTTAAGGGACATGACTCTACCACTATAGTTTGCATTAAAAATACCCTAAAATATTTTATTAGAAATAGAATAGTAATTTTCATAACCACATGATTCCCATTAAGAGCAAAATACAAAACAAAACAAACAAACAACAACAACAAAACAAACCCCTGTAATTCAAAGTAGAGGGAAAGAATTCATCAAATTCTATTTTCCAAAGCATTTTATTTTATGGTCAGGAATATATTTCTTTCTAATTGCTCTCTAGCTTCAATGATAATGGGACCATATCTGGAATTTTAAAATTTTGGATTAAATGTTCTTTCTGAATCACAGTAGATTTCAACATAAATTACAATGATATCAAAGCAAGTGAAGTGCTGGTTGTGATATGCTAAGCTAAGATCTGAAAACCACTAATTTTCCCCCTTCTCTCAATTCAATTTACAACCCTGTTTCTAACATTCATCTACATTCATCTTCATTTTATTTTTAGCTCCTGCAAACTTTCTATACCATAATTTTTATGTCGCCACTTTTACTTACAGTACTGCACACTATATCCACATCCATCTTTCTACATGAAATTAGCATCTAGGTAACAATTTCCCTTTTTGACAGCACACTTAATAACTTTTACATTCATGTGGATGACACTTCAAATACTAGAGTTTTATGATTCACTCTCTTTGATTATGTTAAATATAACTTCAGTCTATATCAGCTCAGTTGCTGCCAATTCCAAATTATCTCTGTGTCTCCAAACTGGCTAACACAATGTTAACCATGGCATCTGATATTTAAATGAATATTGTTTTTAATGCAAAGAAATATTGGAATGCATATGAAGGTTGAACAGATCATATGGAGGACATCAAGCTTCATCACTTTTAAAACCAATCTAATATATTAAACTCATGTGGATTAAATAATAATAAAAATGTCAGCTGTCATTTATTATTTACTAAATGTTGGGTATTGTGGCCACTATATCTTATGTATTATTTACATGTAATCCTCAAAACAATGCTATATAATAATTGCCATTATACTTCTATTTACATTTATTAGAGAAGAGGAAACTCAGAAAGCTTTGATGTTTAAAATTTTTCAGAATCACAGCTAGTTAGTGGTAGAAGGAAGGTTTTTATAAGATTAATGATATTAGCAAATTGTTTTCTTTATTAATACTTGTTGAAGATAGCATTTAAGTCATTGGCATAGACCCTTCTGTTGCTTGTTACCAGTTCTTTAAAGCATGTACCTTTAAAAGATGATCGTTTTACCACAAATCTTCTAGAAACAACCATTTCCTGAGAAAGTGTTATTTTATATCCAATCTCTAATATATGCAATTTTAAAAATCCATAAGTAAATTTTTAAATGCCACATGGAAGAAGCTTGTGCATTTTTCTTTGATATGATTTTAAGTCACAGTGCAATCTGGCAATTTCTAAACTTAGTCTAGAGCTAGGGATTTAAAATCTTTGGAAATTTACTTACATCATTTCCTCAACAGATGCTTGGCAGAAGAGATGGCTATGTATAGCTGAGGAAGAAAGTTCTTTGAGGATAGTTAGAGATTTGTTGAGGCTTAAATTCCTCAGGCTTATTTCAACTATTTTTTTTCCTTCTTATGCTGACTGGTATTCACAAGTGTTAATGGAAAAGTACCCCCCCAATTGAGAAATAGAAAGCCAATTTTTTAAAGAAATAAAACAGAAAAAAAGAGGAATGCTTTTAAAAGGAAAATAACAAATCTAATTTCACAGGAAGTTTATGTGACTCTGAAAAATTTGAAAAAGTATACATTTTTCATACTTTGATTTTTTTATTATTTTTAGACTTACCTAAAATATTTTCTAGTAACAAGATACACAGAGATATTATGTCCTTGAACAGTTCAATGAAAAATAAATCTATATCTATTTACATTTACCATATTGGAAATTTTTAATATTTTATGAAGAATTAAAATGTGTACCTGAAAGGATTTCACTGAAACAAAAATGCTTTCTTAGACTTTCCATGTCAAAACTTCCTACAATGTTAATGCCATTTTTATGCAATTTACTTGGGAGATCAAAAGATTGGTGATACACTGTTGCTTGCAATATAATGCTTAATGTAGTTCATGGACTTTTAGAATTTGAAGTATAATATTAGGGTTACCAGATTTAGCAAATAAAAATACAAAAAGTTTGATTAAATTTGAATATCAGATAAACAATGGATTTCCGTATATTGGATAGGACATAGACTTCTCCCTTAGTGTACAGAATTACCCTTAATCTGTCAGCTAGCCCAACTGGTGATAACAATGGGGAAATACATAGGGTAAGTAATAGAAAATCTCCCTACTTCTTGCCCAAGAAAGTATGAGAAGGAGATTTGGAAAAGAGAGAGAAAAGAAAAAAACAGTCAGATGTATGTCAGTTTCCCTCTTCCTACCATTGGCTCTATGAGGGAAGGGTGTGTTTCATTAAATAAGGAAGGAAGCACCAGGAGAAGAGGTCTCTTGCCAAGACTCCCTGTTTAAGTTTCTAGACACATACACTGGCTGCCCTTATATGGGTATATTGTCACAGGAAAATTCATTGGTTTAACTTTCCTGATCTATCCTTAGTTCCTCTCTGATGTAAATCTAAAAGAGAAGTCACTGAGATTCTGGCTGGATACAATGGGGAGAAGAGTGGACAAGCCACTGGGGTTCCCACAGTATTAGTATTGTGACTTGTTTATTTTCAAGAGTGACATTTGCATGGCGGTTTTTAATTCCTTCTAACTTGTAGATATTGTAAATATATCTCTTGATCTATTAACTTTGCCCATGGTGCCTTCATGAAAAATAATTTGTAATTAAATCCATCAGTTTTTATTAATATAGTTTTTGTATTGTTTTAGGTTTGCTGGATAATTATTCCTATACATTATTATTATTTTCTAATGGTAACTTACTCATTCATGGCTCTTTATACTTCTGTATATATGTTAGAATAATTTTGTCATTTCACTAAAGATGCGATTTCATATTATGTAAATTAGTAGAGCAATTTGAAGAGAACAGACATCTTCATGTTACTTTATGGCATGTGATAAAGTGAAATATTTCATTATTTTTCATATTTCTTAATTTTTTTATAGATTTCCTCATAAAGGCCTTGTATGTGTATGTTCCTCTCTATGTATATGAGTGTGTCTGTGTCCTTTTATATGTACTTAAACGAATCATGTGTAACAGTTTTTGTTACTCTAGTGAATATCTTATTTCTGATTATATTTTGTAATTATTTTTATAAGATAATCACACTGAATGTTGTGCATTAATTTTGTATCTTTGTGGAACCTTGTGGAACTCATATTTAGTATTTTATCTGTTCATTCTATGCATTTTCTCAATAGATAACTTAATTTCTTTATAAATAGTTATATTAATAACATTCCCCTTACAATTCTTGTATCTTGTTTTATAAATAAGGCAAAGATGTCTCTGGGTATTGATTCTAGTTTGTTTATTTCTTTATTACAGGCTGAGACCTGTTATCTCAAAAGCCTGTTGTTGCCAAAGTAAAATTTTTACATATCCAGTTATTTTTAAAATAGCTGAAACCAGCAGAGATTTAGCCATTTAGATCCTGTTTGTTCTGCATAACCGGTGAAACTATACCCAGCACCTCCTGGCCATTAATATGATGGAGCCATATGGTGATAAAAAGTCACTACTGCCTTTCAGAGCTCTCGAACCTGGAGACTCCCATGGTACTGTTGGGTGAAATCACTTAGAAAAGCAAGCCCATTCTCTCATTCCTCTCCTGGAGTTCCTTGCCTTCCTTCTCTTCTTGATGGTGACTTTCTGTTAAGTCTCTGGATGGTGTCATGCTTCTGCTCTCAAGCAACCCTGTCCAGTCAACTTTCAGTGAAGTTTGTTGTGTGCTATCATTTTCTATATTTGGTCCCTGGACTTCTCAAACCCCTATATGTTTCTTATTTCCTTTTAATATTTGTTCTTATTGAATTGACCAAGACTTCCAGGACTGTAATAAATAGTTGCGGTAATGGTGGAAATTTTAACCATGTTCCTGATATTAAAGGGAAAATCTAAGATTTTCCATTCTATATAATATTTGCTTTGGCCAATGTATTTTTCCCTGTTTTTATTTGCAACTATTCTTTTTTTTTTCTTTTAAGATTTTTATTTATTTGCGAGAGAGAGAATGAGAGACAGAGAGCTTGAGAGGGAGGAGGGTCAGAGGGAAAAGCAGACTCCCTGCCGAGCAGGGAGCCTGATGCGGGACTCGATGCGGGACTCGATCCCAGGACTCCAGGATCATGACCCCAGCCGAAGGCAGTCGCTTAACCAACTGAGCCACCGGGCGCCCGCAACTATTCTGATGAGTTTTTTCCACACAATGGTGTATATTATGTTTTGTTTTATGGGTTTTCTCTCAACCCATTTACGTTATTGACATAGTTTATATTCTTGGTCACAATTCTTTCTCCTTTTTTCTATTTATGTCTATTTTCTTTGTTTTTTGTTTGTTTGGGGTTTTTTTTGTCTTTATTTCATGCCACATTTTGGAAAATAATTAATCCATACTTAATCCTACCACTAATTTCTTTGTTTTTTAAAATACATTCTTTAAGCTCTATTTATGTCTTACTGTCAACAATTAGAGGATCATTCTGGCTGCTGTGGTGAGAGTGGAATACAGCATATTTCACTATAGCATATAGCAAATATACGACTGGGGGCAATGATAGAAGCAGAGAAACCAGTTAAAACTCTCCTGCAGTAATCTAGATGAGAAAAAAAAAGTCTTCGTGAAGGAGTATTGTTTTGAATGTTTGTAAATGAAGAGAAAACAGCTTAATTATTGAATCATAGAATGGAAACTTGGAGTAAAACTAACTGTAACTATAATGAGATTGGAAATTGTGCATATGTCAAAAATTTGACATACTGACAACACATAATAATCATAAGAAGTAAACCTGTTTTAAAAGGTAATTCATGTAACACAATTTAATATATCTATTGTGGGATAATAAATAGTTTTAAATTCAGTGAAAGATTCTATGAAATTATAAACATAAAAGCTATTGCAAAACTTAAGAATCTTGGTGTGAAATCAAAATACAGTGATGTAATAATGGGATATTTCAAAAGTTGTTTCTATGTGCTAATAGACAAATACACAATTGAAGGAGAAAAGATAAATATAATTTTAATAATGCTAATTTCCATCCTGTTTATCCAAATAATTTTTAGTTTTTATTTTTAAAGTAGCATAGAGTAAAATTGATTTTCTATGCATTTTGAAGTTCTATAAATTTTAACATGGGTGTAGGTGTGTATAATTGCCATTACAATTAGGATACAGAACAGTTCCATCACCCCAAAGCCTTCTTCATGCTATTCCTTTTATAGTCACATTTCCCCCATCCCAGAAACAGACAACCACTGATCTATTCTTTATCATTATAGTTTGTGTTTTCAAGAATGTCATATAAAAGATTCATACATGACATAAGCTTTTGAGACTGAATTTTTACCAGCATATCTTCGAAATTCATTCAACTATTGCATGTTGTCATAGTTCATTCCTTTTTATTGCTGAGTAGTATCCAATTATGTACATGTACCAGACTTTGCTTACATAGTCACTCATTTAAGGACATTTGAGTTATTTCCATTTTTTATGATTATGGATAAAACTGCTATTAGCATTCATGTATAGGATTTATGTTTCATTCTCTAGGGTAGTAAGATTTCATTTTATATGGCAAATACCCAAGAATAACATTGCTAAGTCATATGGTAAGTACTTTTTAATTTTATAAGAAACTGCCAAACTGTTTACCAGAGTGCTGTACCATAGTCCTACTTTTCATCAATAATGTATGAGTACTTGTTACTTGGCATTTCACTAACACTGGTGTTGTAAGATTTCTTTTTTTTTTTCTTTTAGCCATCATAATAAATGTACAGTGGTAGTTTATTGTGGTACAAGATTGAAAAATCACATTTAAAATTTATTGAATACAGTTGAAATTTGAGAGGGTCTAGTGAGTTCAAAGATTTCAGGGCTGATGAAGGAAATAGCCATGTAGGTGACAGTAGCCCACAGAGGGCTTTATTTGGGTTTGGATTGGTAGTACAAGTAAGATGCTCACATCAGGAGACTTTCAAAAACAGGAGCTCAGAATCATCACCCAGAAGGCAAAGAGGGCAAAAGAACTCCAAGGGAAGAGGGGAAGTGAGGAGAGGTCTCACGTATGGAGGTGATGTTGCTCAGCAGTACAGCTGGGAGTTGCCAGGTCAGAGACTTTTGAAGGGCAGCTGCTTGGGGTCTTTTGTAGTTCCAGGGTATGTTTTATCTATAGCTAGTAAATGTCAATTGCAGTTTTGCTATATATGTAATGCAGGTAGGCTCTAATTTGCTAAAAATAATGCTTATTGGGCTATATATAAAACAATTGGATGTGTAAAAATCCAAGTTTGTCACTGATGGGCTTTTGAGTTTAATGGACCCAGCTTTCTGTAAAGTAGTAAACAACTTAGGGGCCAATACACAGGGGCCATCTTTGGCTGACTCATAACAGAAAGAAGTAGATCTGTAGAGTCCTATAGCTGATTTCATTCAATTAATCTGATGAATTACATAATACAATTTCTGTAGAAAATCATAATATTTTACTAATATTTGGAGAAACTAAACTTGGAAAATATTTTAAAAACTGAAAATACATTTTTTGGTTAACTTATCTCCTAATATTTGATATAGAAACAGAATTTGACCTTCATATGTGAAAATAGTATTATTGACCGTTTAGTAAATGTTTTTATTTAGAAGTGGAAATGAGAGTTTGCTAAGAATTCCATATAATCCAAATCTTTAGAAGGAATGCATCATGTTAATGGAATAGTTTGTCACTTTAATAAGATAGCTAAGGTTGTGAAAGTCTGTGTGTGTATGTACAGTTAATTGATACATACTACAAATTAATTTATTATACAGTTATAAATTAACTGTTGTGTCATTTGTAGTAATCCATTTATCTACTCAGGCCAAAATACCACTAAATAACACCAGAACAAACTTCCGTGTATTTAATTGAGGAAGTAGCTAGTGGAATATCTGGGTTACACTGGAATGAGCTTCTGGTTCTGGGTCAGTGTAAATCTGAATAAACAAAACAAATATTTATTTAATCTCTTTTTCCCTATTATTAATAATGTAATTATTTCCAACTGGCCTAGTGATAATGCACAAATTTTCAGGTCTAATGAGACAGGTTAAACAGTGCCACAATTGTGGAGAGTTTTTGTTTTTTACTTTCTTTACCATATAGAACCCAAACAGAGAAAAATATAATAATCAAGATGGAAGACCTGGAACACTTTAATATCTGTAGGTATGATGATATAAGTCACATTTTATTCTGCATTTTTTAAAAATGTAAATATTTGTGTTAGGGCATGTATAAATTTATATTTTGTCTAGAGGAGACAAAAGACTTTGTCTTTTTATTTCTTTACTTTTTGGATTTACTGAGTTAGATGTAAATATAAAAAGATGTGATTATCTCTAGGGAGATAACATTTGATGGGAATGAAGTTTAGTAGGCTCCAAAGCTCATTCCTTTTTCTTTTCTCTTTTCCAGTCTCTAGATGTTTTCTTCTTTCTTTTCCCATTCCTTTTTTACTCTGAAGGAATATATAAATGGGAGAAATATATGTGTGTGAGGGGGAGAGGGCATGCGAACATACATATATATACATATATACATATATGTATATATATATATACACAAATTTGGACTGTCACTAACTAAGAATTAACCATAATATAATGACCACTCCTCAGGAAAGAGAAGTTATTATACTGTTGTTATTGTTGTTACCCCATAACTGTAGATATTTTCTTTTTTTTTTAAGATTTTGTCTATTTGAGAGAGAGAGAGAGAGGATGGGGAGAGCACAAAGGGAGAATGGAAGAGAGAAGCAGATTTCCCGCTGAGCAGAGAGCCTGACATGGGGCTCGATCCCAAGACCCCGAGATCATGACCTAAGCTGAAGTCAGACGCTTAACCAGCTGAGCCACTCAGGCACCCCTTCTTTTTTTAAGATTTATTTATTTAGGGGAGCCTGGGTGACTCAGTCAGTTAAGCATCTGCCTTCAGCCTAGGTCGTGATCTCAGGGTCCTGGGATGGAGCCTGCCATGGGGCTCCCTGCTCAGCAGGGAATCTGCTTCTCCCTTTCCTTCTGTCTGCCGCTCCCCTGCTTGTGCTCTCTCTCTCTCTCAAATAAATAAATAAAATATTAAAGAAAAAAGATTTATTTATTTATTTGAGAGGGTAGGGAGGCGCAGAGAGTCTTAAGCAGACTCCACACTGAGTGCGGAGCACAAAGACCAACAGTAGCTCAATCTCCTGATGCTGAGATCATGACCTGAGCCAAAACCAAGAGTCAGAAGCTCAACCAACTGCACCACCCAGGCACCCCTGTAAAGGTACTTTCAACTATTTTAGTCTCTTTGAATGTTTGCTAAGTCTTTTTGTTTGCTTTTTACTAAGCTCTATGTATACAGATATTTAAGATCTTTGCAAGAGTATAACATGAACATCTTTTGTTCACTGATTTATTTAACAAATGTTTATTAAGCACCTATCTTGTATCAGGCATTTCTTGCTGTATTACCTTTGGAAAAAAAACTACACAAGAATATTCATTTTATTCTTCCTTTTCATTAAATTGGAAGATTTAAATGTCTCCTTATCTTCAATATTATATACAACCTTATTATCTTATTTGTACATCCTTAATATTGATGCTGAAAACTACTATGGTTGATTCTTTAGTCATTTTATTTCACATTTAAATTATTAAAGTCTCTGAATTCAACCGGCTTACCTATGCAAAATAATGTTCAGAATGAGAACAATTATTTCAAATTAATATCACTGGCATTTAAAACATCACTATGAATATCAACTGTTTGATATTTTCTAATAAGTGAGAATATTAATTAAATATCCCCAGTTTCTGTGACATATACATTCAGCACATCTTCTCTCTCTCCCTGTGATATACTAGTACAGATGACTTTTCAAACCAGTAGGTGTGTCTTGTTCAATTAATTTAGGTAAAGTTCACATAGCAGGAGTCATCTTATCAGCTCTTGACAACTATGTACATAATTCTATCATAGCAGAAGTTTTTCTCTCTGATTTTCTTAAATCAAAGAAAATATGAGGACAAATTTAAGAGTAAATTCTCTCAAACATTAACCCTATTAAAATTCTGCATTTCCTTTATTTATTTATTTTTTTGGTCAGATCATTTTGCAAGTACGTTTTACTCATTACAGATATACGACTTAACAAATTATCTCTATTATTGCAATTTGAATAATATTTAAACAAATATGAGTAAGTGTACCTTTTTAGATGCTATTTTGGCTTAAAATAGCCCTGATAGTGGTTTTTAACTTGGAACGGTAATATCTCCCCAGTGCCTGGCAAATTACATTATTCCTAGTGGGTAATAAAAAAAATAATATTCTTTGTTTCATTTTTCAAGAATCAAATAAAATAAGTGCATCTATGCTTTGTGGACAAGCACAAAATATTGCTTATACTAGGTATACCCTAAATTCCAAATGTTTCATGCTTTGCCTGTGCTGAATTAAATAATGTAAATCCTGAATTAAACAATAGAAACGTCATTTCTGAGCAGTTCTATTAACAAAAATGTGACTTATCTTAAGCATTGAAGTGATAAATGACATTTGGAAAATTAATCAAAAAGTTCTGAAACTGGGTGCCTGGGTGGCTCAGTTGGTTAAGCGTCTGCCTTCGGCTCAGGTCATGATCCCGGGGTCCTGGGATCGAGTCCCACATCAGGCTCCCTGCTCAATGGGGAGTCTGCTTCTCCCTCTCCCTCTGTCCCTCCCCCCTGCTCGTGTGCTCTCTCTCTCTCTAATAAATAAATAAAATCTTTAAAAAAAAAAAAGTTCTGAAACTATTATTGAGGATGCCTTATTCAGATTTCTATTAATAATACTGTCTTTAAGTGTTCTTACCTTTCACCTTCATCTGCCAGCCAGGATTCCCATGGAATATTCCTTGAGATTAGGCTGGGAACCAAGTAGGAGAGAAGGGTGGGAGATGGGGATGGGAGTAAGTTGAGAACTGAATCTGAAAAGATGACTCCATGGTCTCCCCTTGAGCAAGTCACAGGTTAGGGGAAAAAGAAGACAAAAAATGTGTACAATGAAATCCCAGTGGAAGATGTGAAATTCAGTAGTAGAAAAGTTCATGCGTGCTATAACAAGTATCCATTAAAGTACTTTATGCATGATCAGTTTTGAATTTTAGCATAGTATCTTAATTAACAAGGATAGAAGATAATTTGGAGTTTGGGAGGTTGCAGTAAATCTAATTATTATAATCCAAAGATTCAGGCCTGAACTAAGTGTCACCAATGATACAAATACATGTTAAGAGTCAATATGATTTGCTGTGTAATTGATTATGTGTGGTGAAGGGTATGGAGGGTTAAGAAATAGGATTGCTGGGGTGCCTGGGTGGCTCAGTTGTTAAGCGTCAGCCTTGGGCTCGGGTCATGATCCCAGGGTCCTGGGATCGAGCCCCGCATCGGGCTCCCTGCTCCGCGGGAAGCCTTCTTCTCCCTCTCCCATTCCCCTGCTTGTATTCCCTCTATCGCTGTGTCTCTCTCTGTCAAATAAATAAATAAAATCTTTAAAAAAAAAAAAAAAGAAATAGGATTGCTTCCAGGTTCCCCACTGAGATGATTTTATGTTCAATGGATAACACAGGTTTTGAGGGTAGAGTGAAATGAAAAGCTAACTTTGTACTTGATGAGCTTGAGATACCGTGGACCATCATGCAAAGAAATTGACTGATATTTGAGGATTTTTCTCAAACTTGTACAGGCTTCATTAGGGTTAGAAATAGGTAAGTATGTTTAAGTATGATTTGTAGGTAAAAATGTTAATTTTCTAGAATAATTTTCAATTTGGTTCACTGACATTATAAAATAGTGGAGTAAGCTTGAATTTGTTTTTATGTATCTGAATATGATGCTATGCCAGGGCAGCTAACCAACAAGCCAAACAAACAATGCTAGCAGTGACTTAGAACAAGAAAGATTTATATCTCACTAATACAGGCACAACTGCAAGGTTAGCTGAAATTCCAAGGCAACTATCAAGTAAAGGACATTCAGTCCTCTACTTCCACGTCAACCAGGATTGCTGTTGCAATGAAAGACAGCCCTGGAGAAGCTTTTACCAGCAAAATTGCTTTCATCCTTAAGTAACATATGCCCCATCTACACAAATTTCTCTGGCTAAATTCAATCACAAGCCATACCTAAGCTCAAGAAAGTAGAGAGGTTCTATATCCTCACATGTTCAGAAGGAGAACCAGAAATATTAGCAAACAGCACTAACATTTTCAACAGTTTTGAAGTCAGAAAAACTTTGGTTTTAAAACCAGTTTTGCCAAAGTTTCTTCATCCATAAAATGAAAAAAATATATATATGAATGAACAAATCAATCCCAGTTTGTGTATCTGTAAAGATTTCTCTGGGTTTTGCAGGTGAATTTGTTTTTAAAGACCTTGTGGATCTTGTTTGTGATTTAATGCCCAAGAAATTCTTCTTTAAGTGAAGGTGCCCTTTTGGATTACCCATTATTAGACTGATTGCTTATTAGAATTTGTTGGTTTTTAATGGATGGTTGCTCATATTTGGACCCAAAATAATTAGATTGTCTCTAATTACTGATGGGAGGTCAAGTATATGATATATGCAAGTATAATGATTTATTGCATGACCATGTATAAGACCAGTATCTTAGGCCTGAATGATATTTGTCAACGCATAATTCCCTTAGGTTGGAATAATGCACATAAGGCTTTCTCTCTGTAATACTCTGTCTCAGAGTTTACATAGGGGCAATGTCCATTGACTCCACTAGTAAATAGTCTGCAAATTTTCCAAATGACATTTGACTGTAGACACATGCCAGTTTCAGTGATGCACTTTTTATTAAATTAGGGATACAGATTGAAAATGCCCAGTGAATTCAACTCATTACATGTTATTATCATGAGTGATGTAATACATTATAAGCTATAATACAATTAATCTTACTTTAGTGCTTTCTATAAATATGTCTGATATACACTAAGAAACTTAATTATTTCAAGCAGATAAATCTGACTCAATATTAGAACATCTCATTTAATTTAGGGAAATTTAATTTAGTAAAAGTCATCTTTCTACATTCTTATTTCTGTTCTTTAAAATGTTTTCTGTTTAAAATTACAGTCAAAATAGTGTTTTTTGTCAGAATGATACAAATATTCCTTAAATTTTAGAACTTGACAGTTTTATTATTGGAAAGATTTATCATATTCTATTTAGCTACTTGTTTACTTAGTCGCTGTTAGTAAGAGTTAACATTCATTTTACACTTACGAGATGCTAAGAATTGTTATAAAAGGGACATATATTATCTCATTTAATTAAATTATTATTACTAAATATTATAAAAAATTACATATAGATATATAAAAAAATCAGACTAGTGAAGCTTCCCTAATTTCCTGTGAATAATTTTCAAATTAAGAAAAAATATTTATTTTTCTTTAAACATTTAACAAAACAAAATATGTAAAATTATTTATTTTAAATGTATTGGTATAAATAAGTTGTTCATTGATAATATACTTTTGAGTTAAGTTTTAAAATAATATGAAATAATTATTTTGGAATCATTAATCTTTATAAAGATAAAATGTTAAAATATGCATTTAAATTAAAAGAACAAAAAGGTAGAGATCAGTACCTATATTTAAGAAACAGTACAACGGTATGAGAACTTTCTCACTGTAGAGGCAGCAACTGAAATATTCACAGCAGGTTTAGCATTCAAATGACTACAGATTTGCTAATGTTACTATTTATTGTATATGAACAAACTTTAAGCTAATGACAAAACTAGGATTTCTGAGGTTAAAAATATGACAAAACTGTATATGCCAATAATTCTAAAGACTGATAAATTATCATTCAAATATTTATTTATTGAGCATTTACAATGTAAAAGGAATTATTAGATACTGCTGAAGAGGCATCTGAGTTATTACCTAAGTGTCAATTAATCCATTTAGGTTAAAGTAATAAGTACATAAATTCCTTGAATTAACATGTAATTAAAACATGGTCAAGCTGTGTTTGTGTGTGTGTTGTATATAAACAAATTAAAGGTATTCTCTCATTTATCCTCAAATGTTTAAATAGTACTACTAATAAACACCATAAGCCTGAGTCTTTATTATCTTCTTCTACTTTGTGCCAGATTTAAAGGCACTATTATTCCCCATGCTTAGAGTTGACTACACCCATTTATCTGGAAGCTTCCTTTTTTCAGATTAATGTAGAAAATGTCCAAGAAAAGTAAAGAATGAAAAATAGCAATAATTTTGCTAGTAGTTATATTTATAAGTACTCCCAAAGGAAGAAAAAATAAAGAAAACTCAAAGAAATGTGTCAATGAAAGCTGACAAATCTTACCTACATTTAAAAGTTAATGTGAAGCTGATGTGTATTTGAATAAAATGAGTAATATCCAAGAAGTGAGTTTCAAGTACATCAAAAACTCCCATTACAAGGATAAGCTAAGAAGATGTTGTGTTTTACAACAAAATTAATCATCAAAAATCCAAAGATGTGAACTATTTCTTAGGTGTTGGATGTGGAGATATATCATCCACACCCATTAAGGAGACTTATTGCCCTAGCTGCTGGGAGTGCTTATGGTAGGAAGTCTTCAGTGGGCAGTTACCTCAGAGATTTCCTGAGCAGAAGAGTTACCTCTTTCAAGGTCAAACTCTTCTCAGAGCAGTGTACATCCACACTGTTGGATGAAGAAGTACAAAGTATAAAGTACTTTGGATGAAGAAGTACAAAGTATAAAGGCCCAGCCATTTCCCACTCTAATCAGCCATTTTTAGTTCCACACTAGTCCTGATCACCAGAGGCTCTGGTTACTGTATGGCTCTCCACTTTACCTCTCTCCAGGATACTTCCTTCCTGCCTCCCTTCTATACACTAAACTTTGTCTCAACATCTGATTTTCAGAAAATCCAACCTCTAACATCTAATAAATACAATTTAACTAAAAAAAAAAAAAAAATGGCATTGAAATTGGACTCCCTACGAAGGATCTCTTTTTCTCTTATACCTGAGATTGTTGCTCTATTTATTCATATTTTCTTTTCTGTGAGAAACTGTGAAACAGACTTAGGGGAATCTGGAATGAATATTGTAAAATCTGTGATATCTATGGTGCCTTGGAAGGAGCTAATAGGCCAGGATTTTGATGGCAATAATCACGCAAGCCAGAAACCAATAAAAGCCTGGTTTGTTTTCAAACTGTGTAAGAATGACAGAATTAGACATGCACTGTGAAAATAAGTGTAAAGTTTAGACACATATTCTGTTTTTCACACTGTCTTTAAAAGACAGCAGAGGCCTTATCATCTTCTATTTTACACATGAAACTATTTTGAAATCTGCCTATGATCACAGAATTTTGTGATGTGCTAAAGTGTTTATAATATTCAGCTTTTAAAATTTCAATTAGCAAGTGCTAATTAGCATCTAAAATGAAGATGAAGTCTCAAAGAGGTTGTACGAAGAACAAGAAAGATAAAAAGGTGAGAAGCCTAAGTAAAGAAAGAAAATTACTTCAAAGCAGGAAACAGAAGAATGAAGGAACAGAAGGTGGGAGAAGAGAGGACCAAAGAAAAAACTAGATATTCTGAGGAAAGTAAAGGAAGGAAATGCACAAAATTCTTTCTTTGAAAGGCTTATTTTTCTTGTCTTTGCTTTCAAACAAGATTCTGAAAACGTTTTCTGTTTATCTGATTGAATTTTCTTCCTTTTTTATTTTACCTCACAGTTGAATATGAACACAGTGAAATCCAAATCAGCTACTAGTAGTTTTCTGTTTTCAGTAGTTAATAATTATAGACAGCACGATGTACCAACTTTACTCTCAGTTTTGTTTTTATTTGTTTTAAATTATACACATTCTGATACAAAAGTACAATTTGAGAAAGTTGTTAACAACTCAGTGTGTTTTTATGATTATAAAAATTTCAGAAAAATCCCATAAGAATTTATTTTCTTTTATGATTTGACAACTCAAAGATTTTAATTAAAAATATCCTTCACATATCCCATATGTACCCAATAAGGCTAAAGTTGTATAATTGGCTATCTAAGCTGTAGGCAGCTGGAGACAATTCACAAATTCCTTACAGGAAGAAAGCCAAAACAAACAGGAGGAAAACAATACGTCATTGAGAACATCACCCAAGTCATGCTTTAGTAAAGGATAACAACAGAAGTCTCATAAGGCAAAGTGGAGCAGATGGTTCCAAGAATCTTTTGGACTAGGTTATTTTTGTTCTTAGGCCAGAGCTTATGATGGAAAGCAAATACTCTGAGAACAAATTAACTGGTGCATACGGATGTTGGCGTTAGTTCCCTAAGGTGAGAATCAAATTCACAAACCTAACATTTAATCAGAACTGTTGTTTCTAACTAACATGTCATGCACTATTGCTTCCAGATAATACACCATATGATTTCCAGTCAAATGCTAATGATGAATAGAAATGATAGAATGGAGAGAACGGCACTGAGTTGAACCTACTTTTCTCCAGATTGTTGAGGGTGGCGGGGGTGGGGAACGACAAGCCTTCGCACCAGGATATTGAAGAAAACTGAAGTGCGTGTCTTTTAACTTGATCACATAATACATTCATAGCCCCATCACTGGTAACACACCTTAAAAATCATACACAAATTCACATGTCCCAGTGTGGAATATATAAACATAATGAACATTGAGCAAACTGTGTAATAATATTGAAGAGAATCATGTGTTGTGGACACAGCTTTATTGAATGAAATAATTTGGCTGAAACACTGAGTTTATTTTGACCATTATTTTCATCAGGACTTAAGTTGTTACTTGTTTTCACAATGTAGTTATTAAAAACATTGCATTTACAATTGCCAAATTGTTAAGAAAATTGACCAAAAAAATCACTTCAAAGAAATCAGAATTTTTCAAAACTATATTTGTGAGAGCTTTATAAAGCAATGTGTGTCTCAGTGAGTATGTGAGTGTATATGTAAATATGTATGTAGATGAATAAAATATCTTGTCATGTTTATCTTTGAAGACCATAAAGAACTGTTAAAAAACAAACAAACAGATATGACCTCGTGCAGTTTCATGTCTGTGAAGCAGTAACAAGTGTTGAGCTGTCATACCCTAAAAATTAGCACATTTTATAACTGGATTCTCAAAGAATCTTAAAACTTTTCACACTTTAAGGATGATTCCTGTCATTCTCTTACAATTTGATAGCTTATAACAAATGATTTATGCCTTCAATTTTATAAAATGCGATACAATCATGTAGGATGATGTCAGAGTATGATGTCATATGTGATCATGTTGGTCATCTAACATCATTTTATCCTTATCTTCCACTGAATATTGTCCAAATTCCTCAATACTCAATAGTGCCCCTTAGTACCATGGGGCAGGTATGTGTGTGGCATTACAGTTCTCATACAAGGCATCTGAGAAAGTAGTGGGCAGGGTGA
Organism: Leptonychotes weddellii; assembly: GCF_054177405.1. NCBI lineage: Eukaryota > Metazoa > Chordata > Mammalia > Carnivora > Phocidae > Leptonychotes > Leptonychotes weddellii. Next base: position 47,896,397 of record NC_138376.1, on the reverse strand, counting down.
GCAAGGTTTGACCTTGTCACAAGGACTAGTGAGTGGTCTGCCAGGCTGTAGACAAGGACTAGTGAGTGGTACTGGAATTTAGTAGATGGGGGCCAATGTTAAACATCCCCCAAAGAACTGTTATGAAGAACAAAGAATTGTCCAATATTCCAGTAGTGCCTCTGCTAAAGAACGCTTAATCAAAAATCTGACCTGAGCATATCTCTTAGATTCAGCCATTCTAATTCACATACTCTGTTTAAATGGTCTTGGTGTGCCATTTCCCCTTCCTGAAATGCTTTTCACTTTTTCCACTCCTTGTCATCATGAAGCTAGACACCTAACTCATTTTTCCAATTTCAGCCCACATATTGCTTCCTTAGCAAAGTGTTCCCTAACTCCCTCATGTTTCATTACTTATTGCTCTCTCTGCATCCACAAAACCCAGAACATCCTACAAATGGTACCTGTGCACCTGTTTGTCTGATTTTACATGTTTGCATGCTGCTGCACTTAGACAAGGTATCATTTTGTATTCATCTGTGCATATGGACCCTCCAATATATTGAAATACATGTATTCATTATGTGCTCAATGAATGTTGAATGAAATACAATAGAAAATAGAAAGAGCAAATGAATGAGTAAATAAATACATGCAAAAAAAGAGCAAATGGAATTTTCTGAAAGACATGTTACAATGTTACTTGAAAGAAATAGCACATACATGCCTGAGAACCATACAGAAGAATATAAAATGTTTACAATATGGTATACTGAATGTCATATTTTCAATGTGTAGATAATTCTTTGTGCTTCAAATGAAAGAGTGTGAAAATTTTAACGGTAGAGTTATAAAATATATTTTGTTTGACAAAATATAGAACCCAAGTAGATTATTAATATTATTAGGTGACAATATGTTTAATTTTTCCTAAGTTGTTCAGGTTAACTCATGTTGTTATTCAGTCCTTTGGACTGAAATGCTTTTTATAGTCTTACAAAAGTAGTATCAAAATAATTTGTTATTATTTAAAAGAAATAACTAACGTTGCAAAATGAGAGATTTCAAGTTAGTTTATTAAATGCCTATTTAATTTTTATATGAGTTAGGTTCTTTTCACATTCTATGCATATTTAATAGTAAAAAAGATAGTCATGGTATCTACCTTCACAAATATTACACTACTCGGGAAGATGTATGATTTAAGCAAGTGAATAAGACAAAGTTTAATTAATGATTTCGAACTGTGAGTAAATACTTTTGTACAACCTTAAAAAATAATTTTCTGAATTTCAGGTTACAAAATTTATGAAATTTATAAAATGTTTACAAAAATAAAGCAAACATTTATCTAGTGAGATGCTGTGAGGATAAATATTTCAGGAACATGGACAGTGCTTAATAACTGGTAACTAATGTTATATGAGAGCTATTTATATACATTATAATTAGCATGTCTTTATTTTGTCTGGCCTTTTCTCCTAAAATTCTAACTTTAAAAACCTTTAAATTTTGTAAGAATTAGAAGTTCTTATACTTTTCTGTATTCAAAATCATAGAAAACTTGTTTACTATGTTTCATCTATTTCTTAATTTTTGCTATTTTGATGTATTAGTTCCTTGTTCTATTTCATAGACAAGTTTGGATTTATATCACATAAACACTATTTTTAAAATGCCTTTTGACAGTTTAGCATGGATTCAGGAATATATCAAAATACCATCAGGAGCAATGTCTTGTTTTTTCATTGCCTTTTGTTAGTGTGACTTATTATTTCCCTCTGGCTTTTTTAGCTTTCTCCCAAGTTAATAGTTTCTCAACTCTTAGATGCCTGATATCTTGTCTTGCCATTAATCACTGTGAAGTTAACAGCTAGCACACCTCTCAGTATTATCTTGAGTTTAACTCTATCTACACAACAATGAATCAAAGTCATGAAAACAGAAGATGGTACCTCTTCAAATCAAAGCATTTAAAAAATACTATATCATTCACACTTTCAGATTTAGAAAATCCATTTGTTTCTCTTTGAAGTGGATATACTTTAAACATACTACCTGGTGAAATTTTACTTGATGAAAAAGTATTAATTAGGCATAACTTTTGAAGATTATTTTGCTAAAGAAAAATTCATATCTGGACTAAAGTTTTATTTTTATTGTTTTTCTAAAATGCTGCTATAAGTGTTATCTGTCAATATTCATATGCTATCTCTTGTATCTTAACACAATTTAATGAAAGAAGAACTATAAATTTCATAAATCAGGTGATAAATCAGGTCAGTTAACTGAAATTAAGCAAAATGACTTTGGAGCAACAAGAAACATAGAGTCATAATGGATTCAAAATCCTTGGGGATTAAACCTATATTATTTATACTACTTAAAAATTTTCAAACTTTACAGCTTTGGTCCCACATTTTTATTTCTCCTAAATTATGAGCAGTAATCATACATCTTATTGATGTTATAAACTAAATGGGAGATTTTTATGTGAAAAATTTTGTTCTATTATATCACAAAATTGTTAACCAATAGTTTAGGCCTTTAAACAATCAAAGATAAGTTAACTTATTAAAAATATCTTTTAAAAATAAATTTCACAGAATATGGATAGAATAGAGCTGAATTTAAGGATTCCAGAGATGGGCAAATATGAAACAGTGACATGATATTTCTATATGAAGGCAAAAATTATACAAGAATACTTTTTTAGTTTATTACTGTCCTTAAGACTAAGTCTTAGTACACCTCTCATATTATTAACCCATAATTTTCCAGTTTTGCAATCTGTTTAATGTATGTTTTTGCTATCAGGTAAACTTTTTCCTAATCAAAAACAACTTTAAGTAAATCTAACCTCATACCAGGGAGGAAGCCATTAGATGTAAAAAAGGATTAAAGTCTTAGCAAGTTAAAAAATAAAATTAGCAGACACATTGAATTTTATGCTACTATAAAAAATTGAGTTGTGCAATTAAATTTAAAATGTTTTCTCTCTTTATATAATTATGAGGAACTTTAGAGTTTAAATGTAATAGATGAATATTATTTTACATCTATAGTAAGTTTATTTAAACTATGGGCTACTGAAAATCCAGCTTTAAATATTTTTTTCATATGATTAGCACATAGTATTAAGAAAAGTGATCATTTTCCACCTAGTCCAAAAGGTTATGAGAAATACTCACCCACTGTGGATAACTAAAAATAAAGCCTTGAATTCTCAAATTAGGGAAAGCTAAATAAGCCTAAGCCCAAATAATTATCAAAATATTAACAAATTCAACCCCCAAAATATGAAAAATGCTTTTCAATTACTGACTTGGCAACAATTAAATTCATTTTCAATTGCTAAACAGAATTCATTCTTGAGGTCCTTTGTCAGATTAATAAAAAGATAAATGATACGCACAACATATTTCGATGTTAACAGTAAAAACAAGATAAGGCCTTAGAGGTAGGCAAGCAACAAGCCAGAAAAGACAGATAAATGGAGAGATAATTGAATACAATATTGAGAAAAAAAAAGACTCTGTGTGTGTGTGTGTGTGTGTGTGTCAGCTCTGGCAGCTCAGTATAAATGTAATCAAATAGTTTATATTCTTTGATATTTTATATATATTGTGATTTTGTTTTAAAATAAAGGGTTTAATAATGGTTTAATAGCTTGATAGCTGAACATTTTATAAGTGCAATGGTAATTATACTAAAATAACAATCGTGGCAGGTAGAAATTCCTAACATAGAAGACCTAAGGTAGACTGCCTAGCAGAATGATTTTCCCAATATGCCAGGGAGCCTAGAAGCTACTTTGTGAGATTTTCTTTGTAGCATAAAAAATGTTGTTGTTAAAGGAGAAGAGGTCAGATATTTTATGCATTTCTTAAGTTACCTTCTTCAACCCTTGCTATGATGTTACTAAGTGATTTTTTTCTTTCTTTTTTTTTTTTTTTGGTAGACTTTTTTTTTAAGAGTCAGAAATACTCAGTAACTTGCTCAAAGTTAGGTAGCTTGTTGATGCCACAGAGGGTTCCCAAACTGACTTTTCCACTAAACAGTACAGCATTGTGCTCTCTTCGTGTGAGTAGGTCTTGTGACGAAATAAATACCAATTGTGTTTGTTGTTTTTTATAATATCCTTTCTTGTGAAGGGGGAGGAATAGAATAAATCAATTACATCTTTAAACTAGATGACTTGGTTCTGAAATTCATTCCATACATGCTTAAAATCAAATAGGGTTCTACATTTTAAATCCACAAAACCAAAATTTATTATAGAAATAGTTATCCAAGATAAACTTTAAAAGTAGGATCTGAAATTAATAAAAACTGATATATGGAGAACATACTGAAGAATAGGTACTCTAATGTACAATCAGAATATGTATGTGTAAAGAAAAGGACTTGCCAGCAGTTTTTTAGTAATTTGCATAGTATTAGCAGGCTTTCTAATAAAGCTACATTCATGAAATTTCAGACCCAGACATAGGAACCCTTACTTTTTTTTTTTAAATATTTTATTTATTTGTCAGAGAGAGAGTGAGAGAGAGAGGCAGGCAGAGGGAGAAGCAGGTTCCCTGCTGAGCAAGGAGCCTGATGTGGGACTTGATCCCAGGACCCTGGGATCATGACTTGAGCCGAAGGCAGACGCTTAACCGACTAAGCCACCCAGGCATCCCAGGAACCCTTACTTTTAACCACTGAACCATCCTGATGAATATTATTAAAGTCTGTTATTACTGTTTTTGTTGTTATTTATTTATTCCCTATAGCTTAATCATTAAAAATATCATGGGGTGCCCAGGTGGCTCAGTCAGTTAAACATCTGCCTTCGGCTCGGGTCATGATCCCAGCATCCTGGGATCAAGCCCCACATCGGGCTCTGTGCTCAGCAGAGAGCCTGCTTCTCCCTCTCCCTCTGCCTGCCTGCCTACTTGTGATCTCTTTCTCTCTCTCTCTGTCAAACAAATAAATAAATCTTTAAAAAATATATCTTCTGATCCCATGAATATAAGGAAAAAGTTCAAGTAACTAACTTGAGGATTACCTCAGACTTCATCATTTAACATAGACTTGTATTTGATTAATATTCTTAATAGTAAGGGAACATAAGTATACTTATACTCATTTTCAGAATTAATGCAAAATAGTAATTTATGTCAGCATGGAGTCAAAAGTAGCTCTATCATAGGTGAATTTAAAAAATCCAGATCTTAAACTTTCAATTGCATAAGAATTTATTTTCAAAATTTAGAAATTAGCCCATATAACTCCAAACCAGCTAATCTAAATTAATAGGTCTGAGGTGGGACTGAGTGATCTATCTATAGTACGACATAGTTAGATATAGAATAGAGCATCAGGTATTTCATGAGTTACTCTGAGAAATCCTGAGCTAAGAGGTCCTATAAACAAGGGATTCTAATGATTGAACAAATTATACTCTTGTATGATTAAGAAGAAAACACAATGCTGTCAGTGGTTTTAAGGGGAAAAAAGCTTATGTCTGTTTTAATTATATTTTAATTATAAACATTAAGAAATATCAAATTAGCACTGAGTGTATAGACATTCTCATCCATCCATTCATTCATTTAATTAATATTTATTGAGTTCCTATCTGTTCCAGACACAAGTGACAGAGGTATAGTGGAGAAAAAGAGAGTTGGGGTCCTTGTGTTGACAGAGCTGTCAGTCTCATAAGAAAGATTGCTATCTCCGTGTCAGAAAGCAAGCAAAAGTGAAATAAAATAATTAAAAATTCTTACTGAGTTTATAAAGAAGAGAAACCAGGTATTCAGTTACAAAGGAATAGTATTTGAGAGTGAATCATGTCACAGAACAGAAAACGACCTCAGTGAGGGCCTCTCGGAGGAAATTATAGTTAGTTCTCCAAGCAAGCAAATTTAACAGCTTCATATATGACTTTTGAAATGGCCTGGCTAGGCCATTCCTGGCTAGGCCTCAGCAGGATTCAGGAAATAGCATTTCTGAACATGCTCGCAAAGGTCAATTCATTTCCTTGGGTTTCAGTGCCCTTTTTTTCTACAAAAAAAGATAATTTGGGCTAGATGTGTATTCAGTTTCTTCTAGTTTTATGGTTCTATTTTTTATGTTGATTTTGCTTACTTTACCTTATTTCATAGACACCACATGTAAATGGTGTTAAGGAAAAGAAACAGTGTTCCTCAGGATATTATGCCTTATAATTATAGCAATGAAATCTTCCAAAATATATAAAGCATACCAGAATTTATGTAGTTTTTATCTGTAGTTGTCTGCCAGTACGTAGAACAGTTGAAGGACTAAATTACTTTAGTTCATTTTTCTAAACTGTGGAAAGGTTTTGTAATTCCATCTCATGGTATTCATGATTTCTAAAATCGGGCTCTTTCATTGTGTATATTCAAATAAGAATTTTAGAGACTTGGAAAAATCTGTTCATGGACTTTCTTAAATAGAACAGATCTGTAGCAAATGCAGTTAATGTCAAGGTATAGTATAGAAATGTAAAAAGTTAAAAGTTCCTTACAAAAATATAAATGTTTAAGGTGATACAAAACATAAACATATAAATGCTAAAGAGAAATACTGGGCAATGAATAAATCTAGTAAAAGTCAGTATTATGCTATGTGAGTATAAAACATTACTACTAATAAATACAAATGATAATAGTATGTGGCAAAAAAAATATGATCAGCAAAGGATGTATTTCTGCTCCTTGGCTCAGAAAACTTAAGAAATTAAGTTGTGAGTTAATTATCATTCTTTCAAAAGCATGTATTATGTTCCTATGATATGTTAAATACTTTGTTATATAATTGGGGCTACTTAGATGAACACAAAATGTTCTTTAGACAATTGTGTGTCTTCTTGGTGATGCAAAGAAATATAAAATGATGTCATTAGTCCTACAGAAAAAAAATTTCAAAGATATCTTCTGAATATTTTTGTACAAGTATATGATGTGAGTACAAGTGGTTTTTAGTGTTATGTATAAGCTTGACTAGGATGTTTTTGGAAATGTGAGAAAGGCTCATCAGAGGGAACTGCATGTGAGACATAAAGTAAAAAACATCATAAGAGAGCACATCCTAAAAATCATATTTCCCAAACTCTATTCCCTGGAATTTTTTCTTGATATAATAATATTCCAGATGGGGGAAATTATCATTTCCTAAAATGTTTAGAAAATGTGTTAAACAAAAGGCAGAAGGTTTTTCCTACGAAGGACTTCCAGGTTGTTAACATACTAGCACGTATTATAAATCTCCAAGATGGGTCAAAGTAGAGATATGGTATTGATTCTAGCAAACATACCTCAATGCTATTTCATCTTGGAAACCTATATCAAGAAAATACCTTGTTTCACTGAGGAGCGACCAGTACAGATTAAAATGCAGATTTGAACAATTGCCTAAAAGACCCCTGGAACTGTAGTTTCATCCTTGAGCTTACATGTAATCACTCATTCTTTCCATTGATTTACAAGCAGTTCTGTGCTTTAGTCACATTAACCCACTCACCATTATTCTAAAAATTCTATAGCTATTTAACCTTCACAATGCTGTTCCTTCTGCCTGAAACACCCCCTTCACGTGATGAGCTCCTATTCACCCACAATATCAAATTTTTTCCATGGATTTCTCTGCTCTGTATAAACTACTCGCTTACTTGTGTTTTCTTAGCACTTTAAAGGGAGATCCATTATAGCATTTCTAATCTCATATTACAGTTCTGTGTTTATGAATGTTTATTGAATTTAACTTAATTGAAATGTGGGGATGACACCTGGAAAAGATTGTGGTTGAAATTGTGAGTATGTATATAAGAATAAGAAAAAGTTAGAAATACCCCAAAGTACAATATTTAAAATAGAAGGCAAACTTGAAATTGACAGAAAGCATAATGCCAGAGACTGTTTTATCAAATGTTCACATAAAGGAAACATTGAAGGCATTAAGTTATAAGACTAAGAACAAGGAGAAATCTTCCCCACTTGTACACTGTTGATGGGAATATAAAACTGTGTAGCCACTATGGAAAACAATATGGATAATCTTCAAAAAATTAAAAATACAACTACCATATGATTCAGCAATCTCACTTCTCAGTATATATCCAAAAGATTTGAGATCAGGATCCTAAAGCGGATATTTTTACCTCCATGTTCACTGCAGTAGATGTTATACATTATTCTGTGGGTAAATTTTATAGTTAAGTACATGATAACCAATTTAAGTTGGTTTCTTTTCTCTCAATTTCCCATTGTATTTCTGGTGATAAAAATCAAAGAAGTTGATTTCCATGTAAAAACTACATACTGAAGAAATTATAATTCTTCTTACGTCCTTCAATGACCATCTAAGCATTAATGTTCATGCATGCATTTGGAAATGTTCTAACACAAAAACAGCTCAAAGCCTGTATCACCATTCTTATACACTAATGTGTGCTTTTTAACCCTATAATTAATTTCTGACACTCAAAACATTCATAACTGCAATTGTCAGGACATTAATTATTTTGAAACATTTTCTATTAAAAATTATTTTATTAAAATAGTAGGATTTTATATTGGGGCGCCTGGGTGTCTCAGTCGGTTAAGTGTCTGCCTTTAGCTCAGGTCATGATCTCAGGGTCCTGGGGTCAAGTCCCAGAGTGGAGTAGGTCTCCCTCTTCATCTGCCCCTCCCCACCCTACCCCATCCTCGCTTGTGTGTGCAAGCGCATGTGCTAGCTCTCTCAAATAAATAAATTTTATAAATAGTAGGATTTTATAAATTGAGTAAAATCATCTCAAATATTTTTAATGCAATATAGGTGAAGAAAAATGGGAAACAATTATTAAATTTTCACTTTATAAATGATTCACCATTGATCTCTTAAACAATATTACACAAAAATACTATACTTTCTTATAGATTTATAAGGTTTATAACTTTGATAATCTGATAAGATCTTTCTCCTTTCTTTTTTTTTCTATTTATTTATTTATTTATTTGATGTAGTGTTCCATGATTCATTGTTTGCATATAACACCCAGTGCTCCATTCAATACGTGCTCTCTTTAATACCCATCACCAGGCTAACCCAACCCCACACGCCCCTCCCCTCTAGAACCCTCAGTTTGTTTCTCAGAGTCCATAGTCTCTCATGGTTCATCTCCGCCTCCGATTTCCCCCCCTTCACTTTTCCCTTCCTACTATCTTTTTCTTCTTCTTCTTCTTCTTTTTTTTTAACATATAATGTATTATTTGTTTCAGAGGTACAGGTCTGTTATTCATCAGTCTTACACAATTCACAAAGCTATCTTGGCTATCCTTGACTCTGCCTTTGAGTATCAAGTTAGGCTTTTGATTAGAAATTTACTGAATTTTTAGATTAATTTTGGGGAGAATGGTTTCTATAAAATATTAAATATTATATCCATAATCTGTTTCTACATTTAAGTATTTTTTTGATTTGCAAAAAAAAATTGTAATTGTCTCCATATATGTTTTGAGCCAATCTTTTTCTTGTATATTAAAAGTACATGAGGGGCGCCTGGGTGGCTCAGTCGGTTAAGCGACTGCCTTCGGCTCGGGTCATGGTCCCAGGGTCCTGGGATCGAGTCCCACATCGGGCTCCCTGCTCGGCAGAGAGCCTGTTTCTCCCTCTCCCTCTGTCTGCCGCTCTGCCTACTTGTGCTCTCTCTCTCTGTTAAATAAATAAATAAAAATATTAAAAAAAAAAGTACATGAGAAATTTATCTGTTTTGTATATTGGTATTTTGTGCAGCAAACATGATGAACATGTTTTTCCAGAAGATTTCCTATCACTATATGGGTTTACTATATAGAACAGGGTTTGCCAACCATTTGCCGTGGAACACTGCCGTGTCACAAATGGTTTAAAATTGTGGCAAGATATTGATCTGATTCTTTTAGAAATTTCTGTGTATCCCCTGAGATGAAAAATGCTGGATAATACTGAATAGACAATCATAACATCATTTGTTCTTTTCTTTTTTATTCTCATCATATTGTTCTGGCTGAGTCCTTTAGTAAAACATTGAATAGATGCAGTGATTGCAGTCTTCCTGCCCTTGCTCCTGATTTTTAAAGAAAATGTTTATAATGCTTCACCATTAAAAATAATGTGTGTTTCTCATTGTTAGTAAATAACCATTATCAGGTTTAGGAATTTCCCTTTTGTTCTTAATGTTCTGGCATTTTTGATCCAGAGTATGTGGAGTTTCATTAAACATTTTTTCTTACATTGAATGGGATGATTCATTAATCTTCTAATATGGCCAATTATATTAATAGCTTTCATTGCTGCTGGACTCTTGTATTCTTGTTCATAATGAATTTTTAAATAAAATTTTATGTTCAGTGTGAAAATATTTAATAGCCTCTTTTATTTAGAGATAATTATAGATTCACATGCAGTTGTAAGAAATACTATATACAGATCCCATGCACCCTTTATACAGTTTTCCATTTAAGTCAATAATTCAATCTGTCCCTTCCTTTCTATTTCTTAGCCATTCTATCAGTGACTATAATTACATAATTATTTACTTTGAATTTTTACTGATATTTTTGACTTATAATGAGGGATGTCTCATGTTAAATGTTATATATTTTGTATTCAGATATATAAAGCAAAACTCAATTAAGAAGGCAGTGAAAATAGAACTCAGAAATAATAAATAGTAAAATGTGAAGCATTTCAATCTTTGACTTACATATGTATCTTTAAGTCTAAAGCCTTTACTTTCCTAAATAATTAGATTACACTGCATTTCACTTACTGTAGCACAAGGGCAACATTTTATGAGATAGCTACCATTTTAAAAATGTTGATTGGGATGCCTGGGTGGTTCAGTCAGTTAAGTATTTGCCTTAGGCTCAGGTCATGATCCCTGGGTCCTGGGATCGAGTGCCACATTGCCTCACATTGGGCTCCTTGCTCGGCAGGGAGCCTGCTTCTCTTTCTGCTTGTGCCCCTCCCCCCGTTTGTACTCCCCCTCTCTCTGACAAATAAATAAATAAAATCTTTTAAAAAATGTTGATAATTTTTTTGTTTTATAGCTCTATAACCTAAACAGTTAATGAAGCACACTCATAAGAATTTGTCTTTCCATTTTTCCCTTAAATTGGTGAGAAAATCTGTTAGACATAAAATTTAGTAACTTTAGGTTCATATGTGATGTTAATTTATTCCTTCATTCATTATTAAAGTGATTGACCCAGCAACAATGCAAAATACAAATCTTGCAAAATATTAGCCCTTCAGCCCCCGAGATCATACGTATAATAAATGTTAAGCATGCCATGAATGGTAGAGATAACTGAGTTAAAGAAGTAGAGAAAAGAAAGATTTTGATTGGAATAGATAAGTAGGTTTTCACAGAGAAGTAAGGATATAAATAAAGCCTTAAAATATTAATATAGTTTTCATATTAAAGGGATGTAAGGAGTAGCATATGTCAGTGTTTCTAGTGTATGTGCATCATCCAGCAAAGGGAAGAGGAAGGGGAGAGATTCAGGGCTCTATGTAGCCTCTCAAAAGTGATATATTTTTAAGAGTGTTTCTTCAATTTTATTCAAATTTTGGAAAACTTTATATATATTTCGTTTGTTTTTTATTTAACATTACCCTTTCCATCTTCAAATTATAATGTGACAGTCTTGGTGCTTCCCACCACCTCTAGATAATAGTTTATGTCCTCAACAAGGCCCACAATGTTTAACAAAGTTTGGATCCCAAGGGCTGTCACCACTCAACATTCTACATTGCCCCTTACCCACTTGGTCCTTTTTCATTTTCACTGAAGTGCTATGCACACAGAAGGGGCAGGTTTAGAGGGAAAGATGATGGGATCAACTACATTTATGTTAAAAATCTAATTTTCAAGAGGACGTGTGACTAAGGCAATAGGGAATAGAGGTCTGTGTTATCATTGTCTAAACTACTGAAATGATTTGAAAAGTAAGTGTAATTCATATTTCAGGTCTCATTGTCAAAACAAAACATGGCATTTCAACCCATTACTTTTTCCTATGGGCCAAAACAAAGATTAAAAGTAAATGAAATAAATTGAAGAGACAAATCCAGATCTATTTAAGTAGAGAGTGAGTATATATTAAAATTTTAAAAGTGATTATGAAGTCCCTCTGGTACTAGTTTCCATTAGAAAATATCCCTATAAAGTCATCATCTCATTAACAACTCCTGAAATATTTCTATTTTTTTTTCTTTTAGCCTTTAGAAAATGTAATAAATCTGTCTCTAAGAGCCTGTAGGCTGACCCAAATTTTTGGATGTTTCATAGTCACTGAACCCGACTGGATGTTATTACTTTCATCTCTAATATGATGAGTTTGAGAAAGATTTAATTATTTCTGGGATTTTTCCAACCTCAAACATTCTCTAAGTCACAATTTTATAGCACTAAAAAGAATTTCCTGTGAAAATGTAATCTTATTAAATCATTCTATTTCTTTTGAATCTTATATCTTTATGATTCCCATAAAATTTTAGGGCTTAGAATTACTTTAGAGTCCATTGGAATCATGTCCCAATCCCTGGTGTTGCAGATGAAAGAACATACTCTAGAATGGTTGGTGTCTGTTAAAACATTGATTCTTCTCTGCTCTTTGAAGCATCATCTTCACTTGGACTGCAGGACACTGCACCCTGGCTCCTCCAACATTGTGTCCTTTGTTAGTTCTTTCTATCTCATTAAATTCTTGACACTGGGGAGGGGGGGAGGCAAAACACAGCTTTTGTAATTTTTCTCTTCTCCGTTCTCATTCCCTTGATCTTCTTATCCAGGCTAATACTTTTTTAAAATTCGATAACCTGAAAATGCCCCAATATTAACCTCCAGACCACTTTTCCTATGCACTCTATAATTTTACATTAAATTGCCACCTGGTATGTTTTCTTGAATGCCTGTTACCATGTTAAATTCAACATGTACCCAAACACTTCTTTTTAAAGATTTTATTTATTTATTAATTTGACAGAGAGAGAACACAAGTAGGCCTAGCGACAGGCAGAGGGAGAGGGAGAAGCCAACTCCTCACTGAGCTGGGAGCCCAACGTGGGGCTCGATCCCAGGACCCTAGGATCATGACCTGAGCCGAAGACAGACACTCAACTGACTGAGCCACCCAGGTGCCTCTGTCACCGAATACTTTTCATTTCTTCCTCCACCCCTACCTTCCTTATTATCTGTCTATTGTTCCAGTTGGTCAAGGCAAAAAAACTTGCATTTATCTTTGACTTCTCTTTCTCTTACATCTAAATTGAATCCCTCAAAAATCCTATTGCTCCTACCTACAAAATATAATTAAAATCTGAACACTTTTTATTACTTCTGTTGTTACCATCTCAGTACCATCTTTAGCCTGGTTTACTGACATGTTGTTCTAATTAATCATTCTACCTGTTTCTGCCTTCAACATCAGCAAGAATGATTCTGTTTAAATCTGACAGAAGATCATAGAGGAAGAGAGGAAAAAATAAAACAAGACAAAACCAGAGAGGGAGACAAACCATAAGAGACTCTTGATCATAGGAAACAAACTGAGGGTTGCTGGAGGGGATGGGGTGGGGAGATGGGGTAACTTGGTGATGGGCATTAAGGAGGGCACGTGATATAATTAGCACTGGGTATTATATAAGACTGATGAATCACTGACTACCTCTGAAACCAATAATACATATGTTAATTAATTGAATTTAAATTTAAAAAATGGAAAAAAAAATAAACGTGAATCAGATCATATCACTCTGTCAAACCGTTCTCGTTAGTAGCTGCCTTTATCACTAAAAACAGGAGCTCTTAAAGTGTCTGACAAGGACCTACAAGTTCTGGGGTTGTTCTATCTCTGACCTCATCTCCTATCTCTCTATTCTTTTACAGTCACACTGTCACCTGATTGTTCTGTACATCTAGGCACTTCCTGACCACATTATTTAAAAATGAACCTTATATCCCCACCCAAGCACTCTTCATTCTCCCTATTGCTTTGTGTTTGTGATAACACTTGTCAAGTCTAACTTACTGTATATTGTAATAATAATTAAAATAATAGGTAGTTATTATTTGTTTGTTTTCTGTGTTTTCCCACCAGAATGAAAGTTTAAGGAAGGGTTAAATTTGTATCTCTTTTATTTATTGTGCCTTTTATTTATTCCAGTGCCTAGAAAAGCACCTGACACATAATAACTTCACCTTTATCATACCAATAATTAAATTTAGGAAACCAACTTATTTATGAAATAACTATTTCAGTGCTTTCTTATAACAAGCTTAATACCTACTCTGAAAATACTGCAGTATTTTTTAATGTTACCTTTGCAAATCTGGAGTGTGCCATTATTATTGGATATTTTTCCAGAAGGAATCTGGTTAAGAATTTGTATTCTTTGCATTCCAAATTTTTAAAAAAATACAAAAAATGAAAAAATATTCACTGAGATATTGTGTCAATATATCAAGTGTAAACCTTGTGAAAGGTTTATATTTGAACTTCAAAAATTTAGACAAGTTCATAAAATGATGAAGTACATTTAGTTTTGTAGTCATTTCTTTGTGAGTTTTAAGTTTAAAATAGGCATTATTACTGAAATAACTAGTTCAATTTTTCAAAGCTTACTTTGACTTTATACTTCATTTCCATTATAACATTAATGGACATTTGGAGATAATTTGATCCAGATCTTATCTAATAAAATTTATTTCTCAATATGCATGTGTTCAGGAACACTATCTGATCAAAATTTGTTTCAACATATGAGAATATTGCCATCAATAATGTGTTACTCTCATACTTAATAAACAAATATTTAAGAAGATTTAAATCATGCTTTCTGACCAGAATGAAATGAAAATTGAAATCAATAGCAGAAGGAATTAGAAAATTTACAGATTTGTGGAAATTAAGCAGCATACTCCTGACCAATGAATAGACCAAAGAAAAAATCAAAAGGGAAATCAGAAAATACCTTTATATAAATGAAAATTAAAGCACAGTATTTCAAAACTTATGGGATATATCAGAGACAATACTAAGTGTGGAAGATTATAATGGTAAACACCATTATCGAAAATAAAGAAAGATCTCAAACTACCTAAATTTAAACGTCATTGAACTAGATAAAGAACCAACTAAATAAGGCAAAAGTTAGCAAAAAAAAAAAAAGGAATTAATGAATATTAGTGCATAAATAAACAGAATAGAGAATAGACAAATAATAGAAAAATCAAAATTAAGAGTTGATTGTTTTAAAAAACAACAAAATTTACACACTTTTAGTTAGACTGAAACAAAAAAAAGATAACTCAAAAAATAAAATCAGGAATGAAAGAAAAGTCATGACAACTGATATCACAAAAATAAAAAGGATCATAGAAAACTACTCTCAACAATTATATGCCAACAGATTGGATAACCTTGAAGGAATGAATAAATTAAACACACACACACAAACACAACCTACAAATAGTGAACCATGAAATCCATGAAGAAATAGAAAATCTGAAAAGACTAATAACTAGTGGGTAGATTTAATCAGTACTTAAAAACCTCCAAACAAAGAAAATCTTAGGACCACATGATTTCACTGGTGAATTCTACCAAACATTTAAAGAAGAATTAATATAACCCTTCTTAAACTCTTTCAAAAAATTGAGGAGGAAAGAACACTTCCAAACTCATTTTATAAGGCCAGTATTATCCACATATCAAAGCCCAGGCAAAGCACTACAAGAAAAGTACAGGTTAATATATCCAATCAACATAGATGCAAAACATCTCAACAAAATACTGGCCAACCAAATTCAACAGGATCATACACCATTATCAAATGGGATTTATCCCTTGGAAGCAAGCATGGTTCCACAAACACAAATCAATTAATGTGATACACTGCATAAGTAGAATGAAGGCTACAAATCACATTATCATCTCATTGGATGCAGAAAAAAAGCGTTTGACAAAATTCAACATCCTCTCATGATAAAAATTTTCAACAAATGAGATATAGAAGGAATGATGTACCTTAATATAATAAAGGACATATATAAGAAGTCCAGTATTGGCATCATACTCAATGAAGAAAAATTAAAAACTTTTCTTCAAAGATCAAGAGCAAGACAAGAATGTCTCTTCTCACTGTTTATATGTAACACAATACTGGAAGTACTTGTCAGAGCAATTAGGAAAGAAAAAGAAATAGGCATCTGAATTGGAAAAGAAGTAAATATATTCCTATTAGCAGACAACATGATATTTTATATAAAAAATACCCTAAGGCCCCATTTAGGGGCTCCTGGCTGGCTTAGTCGGAAGAGCATTCAACGCTTGATCTCAGGGTTGTGAGTTCAAACCCCACATGGGTTACAGAGATTGCTTAAATAAATAATAAAAAAAAATTTTAAAAATAAATTAAAAGAAAGAAAATAGAAAACCCTAAGACCCCATTTGAAAACGTGTGTTAGAACTAATAAACAAATTTAGTAAAGTTACAAGATACAAAATAAATATGCAAAAATCAATTGCTATACACTAACAATGAACTATCTGAAAAGGAAATTGGAGAAACAAGCCTGTTCACACTAACATTAGAAAGAATAAAATACTTAGGAATAAGCTTAACCAAGTAGATGGAAGATTTTGTATCCTGAAAACCACAACACATTGACTAAAGAAATTAAGACATAAACAAATGAAAAGACATTCCATATTCACGTATTGGAAGATATATTGTTAAAATGTCCCTACTAAGTCACCCAGTAAATGGACAATGGGGAGCCTGGGTGACTCAGTTGGTTAAGCATCCAACTGTTGATTTCGGCTCAGGTCATGCTCTCAGGGTTGTGAGATCCAGTCCCGCATCAGGCTCCATTCTGGGTGTGGCACTTTAAAAAGTGCCAGTCTAAGAAACTTTGTTCACAATGTGGCAGTTTTACACTGCCACTCTTCCAGAATGCCTATTAAATTCTAATTTTCTTCTGGAATTACAAGTTGCAACAAATTATGGCTAAATATACACTTTATAGATCTAACTTCTCTTCCTTAATTTATGTTGAGCTTTAGCATGTTCTCTGGGAACATTCATTTTTATAAAATTACCTATAAACACACAAACATACTTAAAGCATGACATTAAAATTGTTACTGTTTCAGAAAAATTTATTTTGAGAACCTAGAGCCATATTTTAGAGTGTTCATAATTATGTGAGATTGTACTGAAGAGAGTATATTTGCTTTTGTTTTCCTATTGTGCCTGTTTATACTGTTGCAAAAATAAAA
>NC_138376.1:47838437-47878597 GCF_054177405.1 Leptonychotes weddellii | reverse complement strand
CCTGGGTGGCTCAGTTGGTTAAGCGACTGCCTTCGGCTCAGGTCATGATCCTGGAGTCCCTGGATCGAGTCCCGCATCGGGCTCCCTGCTCGGCAGGGAGCCTGCTTCTCCCTCTGACCCTCCCCCCTCTCATGTGCTCTCTCTCTCTCATTCTCTCTGTCTCAAATAAATAAATAAAATCTTTAAAAAAAAAAAAGAATGGGGAGAAACAGAATCTATTATACACTGCTAATGTGAATGTAAGATGAGGCACAGCCACTTTGTAAAACAGTTTGGCAGTTTCTTAAAAAGTTACACATATATTTACCATACACCTCAGGAAGAAATTTGTATAAGAGATCTGAAAATATATATCCACCCAAATACTTGTGCATGAATTCATTTATTCATAAAAGTTAGTTGCTAAGAGAGTAGATCTTAAAAGTTCTCATCACAAGAAAAAAATTGTGACTATGTGTGATGATGAATGTTAAGTAGACTTATGGTGGTGATCATCTTGTAATATATACATATATTGAATCATCATGTTGTACACTTAAAACTAATGTAATGATGGCTTCACAGGGGAATTTTACCAAATAAAAAAGGTAAACTAATATAATGTTAATATGTCAATTATATCTCAATAAAAAAATGTTAAAAAGTGGAAACAACCCAAATGTTTACCAACTGATGAATGAATAAACAAGATGTACACATTGTGAAGTACTTTTTAGCAAGAAAATGTAACAAAATACTGATACCCAATACAACATGACAAATCCTCAAAACTTTATCCTAAGCAAAAGAAGCCAACCACAAGAGACAACATAGTGTACCATTCCATTTATATGAAATGCACAGAAACAGCAAATCAATAGAGACAGAAAAATTCATGATTGCCTGGGGCTAGAGTTGGGAACAAAGAGAGACAATAAAAGAGCTCTTCTTTGGGTAATGGAAATATGTAAAACTGAATAATACTGATGATCAAATACCTCTACACATTTGCAAAAGTTATTGAATTATAGACTTGCAATGGGTAAATTTTATGATACATAAATTATTCCATGATAAATCTGGGTTTTTTAAATGAATTCTGAAGACCTTCTCTATAATGAGTTTTCCCATATTTTATGTTTATATTTTCTTTGTGTCTGTGTGTGTGATCTTTTAAGGTGCATACTGTGAGGAGTCAATGGAATGTTCTATTTCTCAGTCTTGTTGGAAAGGGGAAATTTGCCAAAATAAAATCTCTGCTTACATTTGTGAATGCCCAGAAGGATTTTTTGATGAAAACTGTGAAACCAATGTGAATGAGTGTTCATCAACACCATGTCAGAATGATGCTGACTGCGTTCATATTCCAAATGTAAGTCTGAATCTAAGAGAGTGATTTATATATACATTTACCATTACCAAACTATCTGAAAAGTACAAATATAATTAAAGTTTCATTAACATATTATAAATTTCAAAATCAGAAGTATCAGAAAAGATACTTTATTTGTTGATTTTTTGTTTTCCTATTTTAAATAAAAACCCCAATTTAGAAACAAATTTCACTTTGCTCTTCCACTGAAATTATCCCTTGTGAACAATTTCATTTTTAGTTATTTTTAATTTTTTGTTTATTTGATACTTTTATATTTTAACATTTGAATTTAACATTTAAATAAATAAGACTAGGAAATAATGTAATAATTTCCACAACTCACTATCTTTTTCTTTTAGTAAGATTCATTTTTGAATTTCTATTATAAATTCATATTAGTATCTTAAAGTCTTCCTAACTCACATATTTGATGGTTGATACTGGCTATCAGCTGGGCCCTCACCTGGAACTATCAATCCAGAATCCTAAATATAACTTCTCTGTAAGGCCTGGGCTTCCTCACAGCATTGTGGCTGGGTTCCAAGAGCAAGCATCCCAAATAATTAGACAGACATGGTATGGCCTTTTAAACAGAACTTTGAAAATCACAGAGCATCACTTTCTTCATAGTCACAGCTTGCTTACATTCAAGGGGGAGGGAAGGATAGTTCCTAATTCTCAATTAAGTGTTTAATTCAGGTGGTAGGAAAAGTATGTGAGATGATTGTTGTGACATTTTGGAAAATAGATTCTTTCACATTGTTATACAGAGAACTTCTACATGCTTGTAAAAATAGCTTCCATTCCTCGCCTTTTATTATCTTTGAAATATCCAAAAACGTTTGTAAAAAATATTTTCTGATCTTTCTTAGGGTACTATGTACATCTGTTCACCAATATTTACAGGCAAGCTTTGTAAGAGACAACTTCAAACACCATGTGAGTCATTTCCTTGCAAGAATAATACCACATGTACGAAATATGAGAAAGATTATCATTGCAGGTATATTAATTACTTTCCTATTTTTTTAGACAAAAATACATGAGTTTTAAGACCATGTGGACAAAAATAAAAGAATGTTCTGTTTTAAGCTTAAATTTTATTTAATGGCATGTAATATTCTACTTTAAGTTAAGGTAGAAACATTTTAATGTGTTTTTATGAGTTATTTTAAAAAACTAAGAAATTCTCAGGCATAATTTGGACAAAAAGTTGTAAAACATTTTTGTTTTATAATGGAGATATATAGGATAACTGAATGATATTTAAAGGTCTCTAAAGAAAAGATAAATGTAAGTATGTCTACTATACATAGACAATGTTATTATTATATTTTGAAAGTATAGAGTAAGCCATCTCTTCCTTCAATTTGCAGACCTCAGTTGACAGTTTTTTAGGGTCTTCAGGCAGGATTTTTAAAAATATTGTTTTCTTTAAATAAGGATTTTCTAAAAGTTACTCATTTGTAAATGACAGAAGTGACCTAGTTATCTGGGCCTGTAATTTTAGTCCATTTCAAATAGCTTTATAGATAGTTTCTCACACCATTAGGAAGTACAATTTGTACTCTTCACGCTTACTTGACTTTTATCTGGCTGCTTAAAGTAAGTTCTGTTGGGCATTACTGAAGGGCAGTAAACAGTCTCAAAATGTTAGAATATCCATAAAAGCAGAAAATTATTAGCTATGGTACAGGAAAGCCTTAAATATACTGAAAAGAAACAGAATATGCATACACATCACAGAGGTACCAAGGACAGTATTTTCATAAATTTCAAAAGGAACTTAATTGCAAAGTTTAAAAACATACCAAGCTTTTAAAATGTGACATTTTCAAAAGAAAATGAAGAGAAGCTTCTTCATTATACAAAATCTTGGAAGATCTAGGCAAATTTGTGTATGCATTCAATCTTATATTAATTTATCAATAAATTCAATTGCTATCCTTTTAAAAATATTGACTTTTTAATTTATAATTTCTCGTTCTGAGCCTTATAGTGCAAGTATATTTATAAATATACATAGAAAAGTGATCAACACTTAAAAATATAGGTAGCGGGGCGCCTGGGTGGCTCAGTCGGTTAAGCGTCTGCCTTCGGCTCAGGTCATGGTCCCAGGGTCCTGGGATCGAGCCCCACATCGGGCTCCCTGCTCAGCGGGAGGCCTGCTTCTCCATCTCCCACTCCCCCTGCTTGTGTTCCCTCTCTCGCTGTGTCTCTCTCTGTCAAATAAATAAATAAAATCTTAAAAAATAAATAAAAAATAAAAAAATAAAAATATAGGTAGCATTGTGTAAATATGTAAATATACATTCACATATATAATATTTATTTTATTTTTATGAGGTAGGATGATTTTATTGTTCCTTATTTTTAGCATTATTCTGATGTCTAGAAGGCTTTGTTTTAAATATCATCAACAGGAAAACTAGATAACCAGAGGCGTTATTGCCATCTCTCAGTTGATTGTTCTGTTATTAATTAATAGATTTAATTTTTAAATTATGGAGTTCAATCTAGTATGCTTTGTTAAGCATGTGCTAGATAGGATGGATGTTGTAAAAATTCCAGTTAGGTTTCTCTAGGATGGATGAAATATGTCATGCAGGTAAACTAGTGTAACAACTTTGAAGTAAACTTACTCATGAAATTAATGTGAGCCCCACTATATGTGTTCTAATTGTTGAAATGACCACTTTCTTTAAGAATTTGGCAAACATTTTGCTCATCTCCAATCTACTTAATTAAAAACATGGTCCCCTCCTTTGGTTAAATTAGACTGCTGATTAATAGAAGGTAAAGTATAAGGAAAGTGAAAGGAGAGTAAACACAGAACTGCCTCAACAAGGCAGAAATAACAAAGTCTAATTTGAATGATGAGTGAAAGCCTAAGCCTCAGAAATTAAGAGTATCATACAGATGTGGAACACAAGAGCAGAATTTCCAGCACCCAGATTCAAACCCCTTAAACTCACCACTGACAGTCAAAATCATTTCCAACTCTGACTCAAATTAAGTGATATAGCTATAATCAACATAAATTAATAAAGCATGAAGTTGAAAAAAATGACAAAAAAAATTAGTCTTGGAGTCTCTTTTTCTTGTCCCAAAGGAAATTAAGAGAATGACTGAAAATAAAAAGAAAAATGAAAGCCCTTCAACTTAAATACCTTTAAAAAATAAAAAAAAGAAAATTTATCTGTGTTTTGCTATCTTAGAAAGTATATTTTTTCTAGATCAATGATTCTCACACTTTGGTGGTAATGGACTTTAGCTTTTTTAGAATCTCCTGAAGGGCTATTTAAAACACAAACAACTATTTCCCACCCCTGGAGTTCTAATTCAATAAATCTGGGGTACCGATTGCAAATGTGCATTCCTAACAAATTCTCAAGTGATGCTGATGCTGCTGATTTGGAGACCATACTTTAAGAGTTACTAGTTAAGATGAGCTGAGCTCAAATAACATCGATGCAGAAATCCTCCTATACCTCTTTCCCTCCTACATCCATACACTTCAACCCAAGCTTTTGCTCTTATATTCTGAATTTGGGAGAAAAAAAAATGTGGGGCTGGGAAGAAGTAAAATGAAGAGACTAGAACACTGATGATGGTATCAGGCTCTCCATTTAAACATATAGACTAGATCTAAATTCCTATGATTAGATGAGAGAGGAACTGAAAAAAATTACTTCCTTGAGAAGGAGCGTAAACCACTAGTTATGAAAATTTATTTGGTACCTAAGTAACCACAGTAACACAGTGTTAGAAAGGAGTTAATTTTTACCTGTGTTTATACACTAGCATTTCCCTTAACACCTAGACTATCAAAACCTTTAGGTGTCTATGAACTTAGTATAAAAAAATGTTATTTTTGGGCGCCTGGGTGGCTCAGTTGGTTAAGCGACTGCCTTCGGCTCAGGTCATAATCCTGGAGTCCCTGGATCGAGTCCCGCATCGGGCTCCCTGCTCAGCGAGGAGCCTGCTTCTCCCTCTAACCCTCCCCCCGTCATGTACTCTCTCTCTCTCTCTCTCATTCTCACTCTCTCAAATAAATAAATAAATCTTAAAAAAAATGTTATTTTTAAGAGCAATAAGTAACAGTAGTGACATCGTAAGTGGCATTTCTGGGAGCAAGTGGAATGCAAGTAGAATTTGGTGGAAAAAAGAAAATGGATAATTGATGTCTTGGTGTCATCAAACAGGTAGAACTTAATTTTGGTAATTTTCTGAAATTACTGAGGAATTTTTGACCGAGGTGTTAATACTTCGGCTAAAATTTTTATTATTTATTTTTGGGGCTAAATTTTTTAAAGATTTTATTTATTTGAGAGAGAGAAAGCGAGAGACAGAGCACAAGTGGAGGGGGAAGGGCAAAGGGAGAGGGAGAAGCAAACTCCCTGCTGAGGAAGGAGCCTGGTGCCAGCCAATCCCAGGAGCCTGGGATCATGACCTGAGCCGAAGGCAGATGCTTAACCGACTGAGTTACCCAGGTGCCCCTTGGCTAAAATTTTTAAAATAAAGTACAGTTTGTGGGATACAGTGATGGCAGAAAATGGAAGAAATTATTTAGAAGAATGCTTGAAGAGTTTCTCTGAATACTTGAAATCAGCTACGGTTCTGCCTGAAAAGGGATGTTTCATTCAGAGTAATCTAGAAATACTGAATGAAAAAACTAAAGGATATGAGAAGAGCTAAGGGAAACCAATAATGTTTGAGTAATTATCCTGAGTTTAGAAAGAGTGGAGGCTGTTTCCCTTCCATACTGATGAAAGGGAAAGCTGAGATTGCAGTTAGTAGAACAGAGAGAGAAGTGTAGCTATAGTATAGAACATTCTGACATGAACTATGAACTTATGTAGATAAACACAGTTACTGCCAACATACAATCTGGCAGTGAGGGAGTAGAGGAAATAAATACCCGACCTTATTCTCCTCTCACCTCTGACCTGCTGCTAGTGCAGCACAGTAGTAGGACCCAGACAGAAGTCACAAGTCAGCATTCTGAAATACAGTATGGGATGGACAAGGATGAAAAGAAAGCATCTTGGAGGAGACTGTCCAATACTCAAAGCAATGTACAAGAGATTAAGATAATGAATTGCAAATTATAAGACATTAGGATTATGCTTAGGGAAATAGGAGAGAGAAGTGTCTTTGGAGGGGGTGAAAATGGGATGAGATCTCAGAGATTAAGATAGATTGGATGTCTACCTATCTGTGGGCTCCTGAGTGGCAGATCCTTAATCTATCCTCCATGAGGTATCAGTGACTCTTAATATAATTGTATTGTGATAACAAAAGAAGGCTGCATGCACGTGAGTTTTGAGTTTCTTGGCTCTCAAATACACAAGGACCCAGAAGCTAATGGAGTGTATGACCAGAAGAGTGACCTAACTTTTAGAGTCAGCACTGGTTAGACAATAAGGTCATTCATAGTGAATCTTATGGTATGGAAACCTTTACCCATTTCCAGCACCAGGACTTGACACAGAAATGGGAGAACAGAAACCAGAGAATTGTTTCCCACTCTTCTCTATCATCATTGCTCTCTGTCTACAATGGTGAAAAAAAAAGGGGGTTTGTTTTTTTAGCCACAGGAAATGAATTGTTTGCACTTTTTTTGCCTTTTGATAGCTTAAATAACCATTTGGCAGAAAGTCTGCACTTGGGTGAAACTGAACCTCCTGCTGGAGATTTTAAAGAAATGTAAAACAGTAAATCTCTATAGTGACATTGACAAATTTTCTTGAAGCATGTAGCTGAGCCACAGGAGGCCATCTTGCCACCATGAGGAAATCTAGCAAGGGGACACAGCCAAAAAAATACCAATAAGTATAGGACTGAAAGTATTAAAAAAAGCCAGAATCTATGTAAACTGAATTTCATTCAATCACAGATTTTAAAGTTAATTTTTTGTACTATTCATAGTTCTATTTTTTACCTGATTATTATCTACTAAAAAAAAAAAAAAACCCAAATATTCCTATAATATAGTTGACTACTTCATAGACTATAATTTTGAATTATTGTGAAAGTCTATTCTTGGGGCACCTGAGTGGCTCAGTTGGTTAAGCGTCAGCCTTCAGCTCAGGTCATGATCTCAGGGTCCTGGGATCGAGCCCCATGTTGGGCTCCATGCTCAGCAGGGAACCTGCTTCTTCCTCTCCTCCCTGCTCTTGCTCTCACGCTCTCTCTCTCAAATAAATAAATAAATAAATAAATAAATAAATAAATAAATAAAATCTAAAAAAAAAAAAAGAAAGTCTATTCTCCTGTACCATATTCAAGAGAATAACTATGTTTTATTCATTTCTGTATCTCTGGTCCCTTTACTATATAACACATAGAACATTTTCTAAAAAAGCTATTTAATTCATTATTTAATTTGCTTATAATAAATATTTGGGATTTCACTGAGTGAGATGGAAGGTCTTAACTCTAAATGTGAAATGAAATTCACGAATTTAGTAACTATTTATTGAGTGCCTACTTTTCCATAAGCTTTCCTACTGCAATAGAAACTCTTCTACTGCAGGAGAAAATAAGAAAAACAGGCAAAATATCCTCCTCTTAACAAACTTATAGTTTAGTAGGTAGGTAAGGTTTTAAAGATCACTCTGACTCACTTTTGTAGACTAGACTACTAATGTATGATCCCAATCATAGAAGAAGCAGGGAGAACAGCAAAGAAGCTACTCATTTATAATACAGCATAGAGAGAGTGATGACTGACACCATCACTAAGGTGATGCGTGATGATGGTAATTAAGGATCACGTTTGGGACATATTTCTGAAGAAGATTCAGTATTTTTCTGAAGGGCTGGATAAAAAGAGGTCAAGCATAATTCTAAGGTTATTTACTCCATTGAAAGGTTAGGAATAGAATTTTCTAAAATGGGGAGGTCTATAAGAAGAGAAACATGATTGAGAGGGGTAGAAATCAAGAAATCAGTGTTGCACGTATTAGCTGAAACACATAATATAGCCAAGTGAAGACATTAAGGTAGGCTTTCAGGGATGCTAGTTGCTATTTTAGAGATGTCTGGGCTACATATATACATTTGAAAGCTAGCCACATGGAGATGGCATTTAAAACTAGGAAACTGAATGAGATTAGTTTACAGTGAGCCTTGATAGAGAAGTGAGAGGTTTGCAGACTGAGACTGTGGACCCAAGAGTTAAAGGAATGGAATATGAAGCTAAAATGTAGGAGTCAGTGAGTTGAGGTGAAAAAAATACAAATGGTCATTACAGAAACTATAAAATATTTTAAGAATATTAAGACAGTGGTAGACTTCTCAAAGTATGTGGTTAGATCTAGTTAGAGGAAAGTGAAAATTGATCTATGCAATTGGCAATTGGAGACAATGTTTTGTTGTTGCTTTGTGGTTGTTTTTTTCAGTTTTTACTTTTTAAAGGAACATTTTGACAGAATAATGGGAAAAATTCACTCCCTACATGGGCCATCCAAACAAAACAAAACAAAGAAGAAGAAGAATGGGGAAAAATACTGATTATACTCAGTCTACAAGTGAATAGAATGAAAGAACTGGACTTTATCTATAAAAAGTAGCAGAAATATAAGTAATAGAGTGGCAGCTGAAGAAAGTTCAAAGTAGGTAATTTTAAAATATTAGGCTAGATAGGATGGGATATATAGTATACAAGCAAAGGAGTTGGCTTTGATAGGATGGTGTATGTTACATCAATTGGAATAGCGGGCAAAGTAGAATATTTGTACTTAAAGAGGTGCTTTGAATATGTGGTGAGTAATCATTTGGAAACTGTCCTCTGATTAATTCGTCAAGTGAGGTAGGAAGCAAGGTGAGATGAGAAGGTGTGAAATAGTTATACAGATGAGTAGGAGGGAAATAACATTATTAATACATATCAATAGAGATCCTAACTGAAGTGAAGAATTAGTGAAGATTAATTTACAGTCAAGTGTTACATCCTCAAGCCACATGTTGTTATTCATATGCCCACATAAAATAGCCTGAGTGTTGAATTAAACTAGGGTTGAATTTTAACCAGGCAACAATAATGGAGGGAA
The DNA here is from genome assembly GCF_054177405.1 of Leptonychotes weddellii. Lineage (NCBI taxonomy): Eukaryota > Metazoa > Chordata > Mammalia > Carnivora > Phocidae > Leptonychotes > Leptonychotes weddellii. Next base: position 47,869,186 of record NC_138376.1, on the reverse strand, counting down.
TTGGGGCAAATGATTTGAGGGTGTATGCAAGAAGTAAGTATAGAAATGGACCATGTAATATAATTTAGGTAATTATTGAAGTGATGACATGATAGGGGATAAGAGACATTGAAGTGTTGGTAGGGTCAGTGGATTATGAGGAGTGGAGAATTGTTGGGGAGAAAAAAAGGACTAGAAGGAGTGAGCTGGAAAGAGAAATGAGGCTGTGAGTGGAATATGAAATACTTGAAATTAATATTAAGAAATTTAAGATTATGGAAGGAATAGAATTATGCATGATGGTAGTATATGGAATACTACAGTGGGAATAGGTTGTAAAGTTAGGATGAATATTGAAATCTTCCTCAGTATCCTCCTCCAAAATGCTAGAATTTTAAGTGGATCAACTCTGCAGATATTGAAATAACCAAATAAGACTGGGATTATATTACAAAAAGATATAATAAGCCAGGTGTTAAACATTAAAGAATTAGAGGGAATGCCCAGGAGGGCCGGCTATGAAAGCAACAGGAGGAGATATGAGTAGCATGGTTTGATGGCATCATCTTCAAATAACTGAGATTTTTAAGAAGGATGGGACAGTGATCCTTTTGAAGACACAATGAGGAAAAAGGACACCTACCTGATCCAGCCCCTGAAATATGAGGGGTGAGGGAGAAAGAGTAGCCATCACTGAAAGATTAGAGTCAAAATGAAAAAATGTGTATAGATTGGGGGAAAGATCCAAATGGTGAGGAAGGACCTGGGAGGCTCTGGGTTCTTGCAGTGTCTGGGGTAAATGGTAACAATGGGTTAACCATTATGGCCTCAAACATGGATCATGGTGGGGCGACTGTGAGTTTTGGCATTAAGTTGGAGGTATGAAGTCTTGTCAGAGCTCACAGAGCTCAGTGGACAGCCCTCGGAAGCTCCTGCTAAAGTGGCAGGTCTCTGTGAGCCCCATTCCATTTATATGAGTGGAAATGTCCAAGGCACTTCAGACCACAGTTCCAGCGAGGCTTTCTAGGATCCCTGATGGAGGGATCATCATCCTATTTGATGGAGGTGTAGAGGTAGGGAGCGAAGGGCATTGTGACCTGACATACAGGATTCTGAATCCTCCTCATACACTAGTTTGGGAAGCATTTTTAACATAAGACCACTAAAGGCTTTGAAGACTATCATGAATCACACTCCTAATTGCCATCACACACACACAGACACACTCGCACACATACACAAATATGAAGACACACTTATCTATTTGAATATTTGCTGAATGCAATGACTCTAATATTTTCTATATATAAAGATAATCACATTCTGAACAATCAGAATGAAATGAAGAAAGCTTAATCAGGAAATAAATGTTAATAAAACCAGCTAGAGTATTTCTCTTACAATAATTTTTTTCTACTCTAAAATCAATTGTTTAACAAATATTTATTGAGAGTTATCTTTGTAAAAGACACCATAAACTAGATATTGGAAATATATATATGTATATATAAATACTGTATCTTTAAAAAAATAGAAATTTTGTGATATGCATATTTTTGCTTTCTAAATTTTATTTTTTCCACCCAAATTCTAAGATATTTCATGGGATAATGATGCTCTATTTTATTCTCACAGCTTATTCCTTTTTTAATTTTCCTTTTTCTTACTCACTGAGTTGCAATTAGAGCCTGTTTGCCCTGCGTAAGGGTCAACTCAATGTATTAACACAATTTATTTTCCTCAAGTCAGTTTCAGCATTTCATTAGTTTGCATGATGTCTCACCATGTCAGCCATGGATAGAATTAGGGTTTTCAGTTTGTGTCACAAGCAAACCTAATTAAGCATGCGATGACTTTCAAATAGAACACTATATACACAGAAATGCGTAGGTCAACATATTTCCTTTCAACATATAATAAAGTTATATTTTCACATTAAGTCTGAAAGATGTGTTTTAAAATAGCAATCACACATTTGGATCAGAATTTGTTAATTAATGGAGGACCTCCACTTGGTCACTCGGTAACTCTCAACTAATAGGACACCTCAATTTCTTGGAGTTAATTATATCAAAAGCTGGCTGCTGCATTTTTCTTCTCTTGAAATCAATAGCCATATTTATAAGGCTAACTTCCTCTTTTGAATAAATCATTCTGAAATTTAGTGTAGAAAAAAGTTTGTTAAAGTTTATAGTTTTATCATTGTAGATGCTGGTTATCAACTATATTACAATTAAAAATATCTAGGACATTATTGACATTTCCTCATCAAAAGTAGCTTCCACTATTGTTAGCATAATTTTATATTTTCAGGGAATTATAATTGACAGAAGTCATCCTCAATCTGATCCCCTAAGTGCTTCATTTTGAGAATATATGTTCACATCAGTATGATCTTCATCGCATTAGTCCTGGAATTATTAATTTCCCTGTAAATAATAAATAATGAAACATTATGACAGAAGTTAGTGCAGACCTCTGTGCATAAAGGTTGACTCAACATTGTGTGACTTCTAAGTTTTCCATGGCATACTTGATCAAATGAATCTTAGCCCCATAATGTTCTGCACAACATCAAATACTTCTTAATATCCAATACTATTTTGCTATGCCTTCTGGATCGCATGTTGTTAGCAGCAAATTCTCTTTTGTATACTTTCTTTTTCTAACTGAAACCTGAGGATGTATAGTACCCTTAGGTAGCTACTGTTCCTTCTTCCACAACCTGTGAAAGGAAATGTATAGAAAGCCTTGCCCTTGTTATCATATCCAGACCATATTTCTTCCTCTGAAAAGCCTATCTATTTTTAGCATAGGACATTATCTATACTAGTCTCTAACTCTTTGTTCCTTCCTCCCAAGTCTCCTTTTCAAGTATCTTTTCTTCTCTCAGTTCCTGCCCATCTCCTACTAAAGGCTTTAGCATCTGGCTTGCTGTCCTTTTCTCAACCACTGCTGTCATCTTCCCTGATGACTTTGATATCCATCTTGTAAATTCACCCACCTTGGTTACTTACATTCTTTGCAATTATTTTGTAATGACTTTTCCTCTTCCTCCTGATCTTGGCAAATCTCCCATGGTCATATGTTACAATTTATCCTGACCTGTAATTGCATACCCTACAACATTTTGATTTAAGTTTCTACTCTCTGATCACCAATTCATGTATTTCAAGTTAACTCATTTGTGTACTTTAACACCAAAATTATGTAATTTTTTTCCTACAACCAGCAGGCACCTCTAATTATTTGTTTGCACTCACTATCCTCTGCCCATCACCCTTGGCCTTGGTCTTCATTTTGCTTTTTACAAAGCATAGCCATATATCCATTCTTAAACTCCTTTTTTCTCTTTTTCTATGTTCTATTGACCTGAAAACACAAAACCTGTTTAACTCTATATCCCATCGGGTAAACCTGGGTCCACTTTCTTTCATACATGTCTAATGTCATCTCAAACTTAATATATTCCAAATTAATGGGTTTATTTTCAATCCCTGGATAAACCTGCTTTCCTGTCAGTGTTCTTTAGACTTACCTTTGATTTCTCTGTCTCTATCTCAGCCCACTTCTTGTCCATCATCAGCAAACACTTTAAGTTCTCTCATAAATACATTTCGTGGATATGAACATTTTTATCATTATGAAGTCAACACCCTTGTTCAAGCCACCAAAAATTCTCATCTGGAACAGTTTGATAGCCTCCCACTTGACCTCCTTGTTTTGACTTCATTTAAGTATATGTGGGACATTGAATGAAAGCCTCACTAAGAAAGCAGTGATTTGAGTGAGATGATGGAACATGCAACTCTCCGGAGAAAAAATGTCCGTGACAGAGGAAGTATCCCAAGCACAATCCCTGGCTACTGAGATCACTGTAATGAGACCAGTGTAACTGGTCTGGAGAAAGCAGGGGAAAGTAGTGAAATTGGAGAGGAAACCAGAGATAGAGACAGTTGCAGACCATGCATGCCACTCTAAGTCTTAGAATTTTACTCTAAATAAAATAGGAAGTATTACAGTGTTGCTGGCAAATGAAGGACATTATCTTCCTTATCTTTTAAAATGGTACTTTGACTGTTGTGTTGAGCTGTGGAGTGACATAGATAGATGTAAAGAGATCTATTAGGAGCTAATACAGTAATCTAGATAGGAGAAGATAGTGACTTGGACCAGAATAGGAGAGGACATGAAAAGAAGTGCTTGAATTATGGATACATTTTTAAGATGGAATCAACTGGATATTCTCTTATACTGGATTGAGTTAAAGAGAAAAAAAGTAAATATAATGGCTGTATAATTTTTGGCCTGAACAATTAGAAGACAGACTTGCCATCATCTTAGATGGTAAAACTACAGTTAAACTAAGTTTGAGATAGTTTGCTTCCTTATAATCTCTTCCACACAGGAGAGTGTGGGTTTTTTTGTTTTTTGTTTTTTGTTTTCATATGTTACTACCCTGATACTACCATTCAACAGGTTTCCATAACATTTAAATAAAATATAAGTTATTTAAAATGTTTATAAGTCTAGCCATAAACTGCTTCTGCCTATCTCTCCACCATATTCCCTTTCATTACTCAATTCCTGCCACTTTGGTCTTTGAGAAGTTTCTGGAATACCTTAACATCTCCTACTTCAAGCCTCTGTTTTTGTTGGTCTCCTATTTAAAGGACATTTCCCCCAGAAACTATGGTAGGTTGATATACACATCATTGGGTGTTTTGCTCAATTGTCTCCTCAAAATTTCTTTCCTGTCAATCTTGATAAACATTCTGAAAATAGTTCTTCTCAATTACTCTCTCTACTTTAACTTATAGTGTTTTTATAAATTAAAAATCATAATATTATACATTATAAATTAGTATACATGCTAATTTTCATTAGAAAATATAGCTATTTTTGTCTAATAATATTGTTTTAAGGCTTAAAGAACTGTGAAATATGAATCATATTTGTTTTGAGATCCAGACAATGACTCAATTTCTCAGTTTAAGCAGAAAAGATAAAGTGATAAAATGAGTAGTGTATAAGTTAGACATTTGTCTGTGCCCTAACAAGTTACAGTAAGCAAGCATATAGTGGTTTTGCAAAGCTTCTATTATAAGAATAAGTCTATCTACCTCAAAGGGTTTTTTTCCAAGAAGTGGAATAAGTACATGACAGTGTTGAAATTGATACAAGTAACTGCATCAGAATTTCCATCTATAGATTATGAAACCAAAGAAGACAAAAGTGAATCACAATGCTTTCTTTGTGAAAAAAATTACAACTCACGCATAATTGAATGGTAAGGACCCAGGGGAAAAAAAAATGTAGCTAAACCTCCTCCAAGTCTTCAAACAAGTGATAGGAGTATCTCAAGATAACAGAGTCAGAGAAAATTATTTAGAGTTACTTTATAACTATCTCATTCCATTTCCTAGAATAGTTTAGAGTTTGAAAGAGCCATTTCAGCAGCTAGAAAACTTTAAGCAAGAATATGCTTGCAATCCATAAGTGACACTGTTGACATACATTTTTGAAGCTAGCTCTTTAAAAAAATCAAATATATTTAATTTTCAATTTTCATTTTTGTTGTTTTATGGAGTGGTTACTTCATTGTTTCAATACATTAATAATTTTCCTACCAATTATTTATAACAGCATTGAAACATTTCATTTTTAATTTTATTAAGCTTATGTTTTCCTTGGGGTTTTGAAAAATATATTTTAAAAACTTGCATTTAAAATATGGTAATTATTTAGGTTCATTGATTTTCATTTTATTTTGTGAATTCTTTACACTTTAAAAATAAATATATGTAGTAAATGCCAGTATTACTGCATTAGATGAAGTATTTTTCAAAATGCTGGTGATTAAATTTGCTTACTCTGTTTTATTCAATGCTGTGTCCCCAAAAGAGCCTAATTTCTCATTAAAACCAGTAGTATGTATTCCATAGGTCATTGAACAAAGTTTGTGATACTCTATCCAAGAAATAGAGTAAAGCTAATTGTCTAATAAATATTGGCTTAATTGACAAACTGTAACCCAATAATGGAGAGACATTTCAGGTAGTTATAGGAAATCATTTTGGGAGGAAAAAGAGAAGAAGATAAAAGTGTGTGTTATTTTCTCCTAGCTTTTCCATTATCATATTTTATTTCCATTATCTTTCTTTTCTTTTCCTTACATGTATCTTATTCACGTCCTCTGTTCTTCTATATATTAGCTCCCCTTTTACCACTAAAAATAACACCTTGGATATTTTCATCACAATTATTTACATCCTTCTTACCCTCTAGTTTACATCCTTCTACCCTCTAAAAATATTTACTGTTTCCTACTACTTTAATATTTATTATAAAACAATAGTTTCATACAAAAATATAATTATACATTGGCTATTCCATGAACATGGTAAACTGAACGGCATTTCTTTCTCTTCTCCCCATACTTAAACAGCTGACTTTTTTGACCAAAATGATTGCTAGACAACTTGATCAGATAAATAGGTTAAGTTTTAGCTTCCCTGACAATCTCAACAGAAGCAATTTATGCAGATTCTCTTGCTTTGTGAGCTAGGAAGCATTTGTAAATTAGCAGAGGGACAACAGAACAATAACCAGAAAATAGCAGCTACTTCATCAGTATAAACACTTTGACTATTTGAGGGTAGGTCAGAAATCAACCTACTTACGTGTTCTTGTTCTCCTTTGCCATAAAGAGTCAATTAAGTTCTGAATTTAAGGACTGTAGACTCTCAGTGAGAGTTTGCTCAGTGATACCAAGGAGGAAAGAGGCCAGATTTCTCTGGCCTCAGAGACCGTAAGGAGAGGACTGATGTCCTGGTTTCTTCAACTTTCTTGGCCCAATTTTTCCTTCCATTCATTGAAGGATACCGCACTTAAGACACTGAGTTAGCAAAGAAAAATTCTGGATGCAAGAGAGGCCAGAGACAGGAGAAGAGCATGAGTTAAAATAAAACGATCACAAATTGAGGATATTAGAATCTCTGGAGGAGAGAGAGGTCATATAAAATTAGATAACTGTAGTCAAAATAAGTGAAAAGATTCCAGAGGAGGGCACATAGATATACATACATATCAAGACTACAACTAAAAAACATACTAATCAATTAATGACGTGGATGGAAAATTGGAAGGAGAGTGGTAATCCAAATTATGGAAATCTTGAATGCTTTATGGAAGAAGTATTTTAAAGTAGAGAAAAGAGTAAATACATGGGGATCTGCTTTTATCTTCACGTACATACATGACCTCACCCTAAATTTATCCTGGTCTTATGAAATAGTAATTGCCCATGAAGCTGTCACTGATGCAGACTTTGGGAAAACAGCAATAACCTGTGCTTGCCATATACTGTAACCTGCATTTCTCTTGAAATATTCTTTATCTAAGTCTTTATTTCCTGTCTTCTACCATGAGGAAAGAAAAAAAAACAAAAAACAAAAAACTTTTTCACTGAATATGCACCGTGGCTAGGAAAATAACTACTTACAGAAGGAGCTCAAGGATTATTTATTGAAGAGCTTAATGGATGAATTAGTTAATGAATCATGATGAAGAAAGTTGAGTGTCTTGGAGAATAGATCAAGGAGATCTAACGTATGAATGATAGCAGCTCTAGAAGGAATAAAAGAACATATGGAGGAGAAGCAATAATTAATCAAGTTGTAGAATATTTCTCTGAGCTGGAGCAAGGGCTGAGTCTGAGTATTAAAAACACTCTATCCAAGCTAGATTGATTATAAAAAACACACAGTGAAATATCTATCAAGCTTTAAGGCAGGAAAAAACAATTTACCTACAAAGGAAAAGTAATCAGCATGGCATCACATTGTTTATTTTCAATACTAGTCGCTTCAGGACAGTGGTATAACATTTATAGCTTTAGAAAGCATCTATAAGACTACCCAGAGAAAATACTGCCTCCTCGAAATCTTACACATGACTACTATATATTGGGTGGTGAGAGAAATATTTATATTTATGCAGACAATCAGAAAACCTATCACCCAGGTGACCTATCTGAAGAAGATAACTGGAAAATATTCTTTCTAAATATAAAATGGACTAGAATAAAAATTTCAAAAGGGAATATGGATTAAAAATGAAAATTAAAATGTGTGCATGTATGTGTGTATATGTGCATGTGTGTACATACATGTTCATATACTCACATAGGTGAACATAAATAGATAATGATAGAATATCAAGGTACATATATAAAATAGGTGCTAAAATAGGGCTCCTGAAGCAGATGGGACATCCATGGAGGAAATTGTATTTAAGGTCTAGAACTAAAAGAAATAAATTATGTGAGCAAATCCCCGGGATTTGTTAGTGGATAGGAAAGTAGACATCATGTGGAAGAAATACGGCGTTCCACGAGGAAAATTATGTATCCAGATTTGTGAAACAATTAACTTTTGTTGCCCTTCCCCCAAAAAACATAGTAAACATTATGTGATTGGCTTTACATCAAAGAAATATAAATTTACCATTAATGGAATGTAAATGTTTTGGAGGCTTTTCTTTTCTTTTTTGGGGGGTGGGGGAGTTTTTCTGAACTATGAGGAAAGGAAGGAAGGAAGGAAGGAAGAGATGGGAAAAAGAAAAAAAAGAAGAGGAAAGGATCTCTGAAGCCCTAAAATAATATTTCTCTCCAACAAGGAGAATTTATCTCAAGGGTGGAAATGAGTACCAGTGCCTGGATTCATCCATGGATCTCCTGATTGTAAAGAGCTATATGTAAACCAAAAGGACCTAAGTATGCAGACCTCTGCTATAAGACTCTTCTAAATGCATGGATCTCTAAGGAGGTAGAACAGTTCCCTAGCTACTTTATAGGAACAGTTTGAGTAATAAAGGTTATCAGTGAAGTCAGCAAAGCCATGGGCAGTGGAAAGCTGAGAAGCAGCCTGAGTTGACCGTAGTATTGGCATGCACAGTAGAAGGTCTGGCGTGGTTAGGGTCAAAAAGACGTGAAGGTATGGGCAGTAAAGTTGACGCAATGTTCTGGGAAGAGTGGCAGCTGTTGTAGTAGAGCCGGCATGAAAGGTTAGTGCTGTTATTCAGGCTCTGGAGAGTTTGAGTTTATGAAATGATCACAGTATAAGGAGAAGTGGTGGCATGAGAAGCACCATGGATTTACATGATCCCACATATACCAGTGGATGGCAGATAATAGGAGGGAACAGCATGTTTGAAGGTAAGGAGATGAGGCTTCCTCTTAATTTCAGATCTAAAGGTTTACCTGACAACTCTTTGTCTCTCTGAAGCATCTCAATCTCACTTTTTTTTTTTTGAACTTCAGTTAAAAAGATTTAAGTTAATCACAGTCTCCAGTATAATAACATATTACCGTTGATTCATACAAGGCTTCTTTCATCTTTTAATACTTGGTTGTTTATTTTCTTTCATTCCCATTCCCTACTTCCAGTCTCCTGATTTTCACTCTTAAGTTTTTGATACTTCTGAATATTGGTAACTCTTACAAATTCCTTCATGATCTCTTTCTCCTCTCATCTCTTGCTACTCTCATTATTTACTTTGAGCTCTAGTCATGGAGAACCACTTGCAGTTGCCTGAGAACAGCATGTTTCTTCTCAGTTCAACAGTAATAGGATAGCGCAAAATCTACACTTTATGTATGAAAAAAACCCTAAATTGGTACTAAATTAGTTAAATAAAATATATATTTTTAAATATACAATTAGAATCAGATTCATTAACATGAAACTTTTGATGACCAAAGTTTCTGAAGAAGAATGGACAATTTGGACAGGAATTGGCTTCTTGTTTATAATGTCCTTCGCTTATTGGTAATATGGGAACAGTAGTGATAGACTAGGGAGGTGGGCTAGAATGACTTCTTACATTAGCAGTTTCTGCTTTCTATAGGTGCTTCATTTGGAATATCATGGGGAAAATATGGATATAAATGTATATTTATTACATCTGAGTATTTCTTCAGGATAAAGTCCTAGAAATAGAATTTTGTGTCAATGAATACAGCATACTTTTTTTCATTTTCAAATATAAGTTTAGTGGTAACTATTTCTGTTGTACATTTTGAGGCTTTTGCATTCAAATTCTGATAGCTAGCATACATTTTCTAAGGATCAAAACTTACATACCATGAGAATCATCTATTTCATAGGAATTGGAATTCTTCATCCATATAAATAAATAAGCCTAGCATCTTTTAGTTAGTTCCACCAAATATTTTGTTCTATTCAGCTATTTTCATTTTTATTCAATTTTGGCAATCTATGTTTTAACATAAACGTTTTAGCATATTTGCACTGAGGAATATGTAGTGTTGCTAGCTTCCATTTGTCCTCATATTCCCTTTTGCATTTTTATTTTTGTGTATTTGTGTTCTCTCCCTTGATTTCTTAATTACACATTCCAGAAAAATATCTTTCTCATGATCTTTTTAAATAAATGACTCTAGTCTTATTAATTGTAGTACTTGTTTCTTGATGTGAAGTGTAGTCAGTGTAATTTTGTGCTAAATCTTCATTTAAAATAAAATTATTAGGTACTGTACATGTCCTGTAAAAAAAATTTAAAAAATCAGTTTTGCTTAATATTGTAATATCATAGGGAATGTGTAAGTAGGCCAATATAGTTTATTTTTCAAGGTAGAAATATGAATGAAGAAAGGGTAGAAAAACTAAATATAATAAAATTTACAGATTTTTTAAATTGCCAAATATTAGCTATTATGTTCTGATATTCACACAGACCAGTTCATAAAATTGTTTTTGCCCTTATCAAACTGTTAAAATATTCTGATTCACTGTGTTTTAAGTGTTCATTTTTTATATTTTCTTTTTCTTTCACTTTTTGCTATATATTCTCAAGTATGAATTGTACCCTACTTTTGACATTTTTGGGGGGGAGTGAGGTGACAATTCAGACTTTATTGTTTATATTGAACATATTTTATTTCTATCTACTTTTATTTCAAAGCACTTCTTTCTTAACTCATTTGGCTCTATTTTAATTTTTGTTAGCCACTAAGTCATCTCCCTATTTATATACTATCTCACCATATTATCTTCTATATTATATTTCATAAAAAGTCTTATCTGTTTAACTTATTGAGCTGAACTGTTGATTCTATTTGAAATTTCTCTCTTCTTTTATGCATTTTCCCTTTATCTTTAGCATCTTTCATGTTTACTTACACTTTTGTAATAGAATTTCTCAAAGCATCCATATTATTCTAGAGTTTGCTTTTATTTATTTTTCTTTGATTTTGTTTTCTCTGGTTTAAATTCTTAAGTGGCAAGAATACTATTTAAGCCTTTTCTTTCCCTGGCTGCAGGCTGAGTTGTTAGGATATCATTAGGAGGGGATTCAAAAGCTCCTCTTAGATTTCAAACTAGGAGTAGGAATTTAGACATGGAGGGTTGATAGCCTGTAACTCAACAGGAAAATTTTCTCATTATGGGTTTCCTCTGCCTTTGGGTTAAACCTCCCTGGGCCAAGTTTTAAAGATGGTGTTTTGGGGCTTCCTTCTTAGTATATTGTGAGAGTGCTAACACTTTGGCACAATAGTTCATAATTAGTAAGTTCTGCTTTGTTTAGAAACCTCTTTCTCAGAGTTGCTGCTCCCTAATCTTCATTCAGCAACCTGTTGATCTGATCTCATGAAGGACTGAATATTAGTTCTTCACTTAATTTATAGCTCTGATCCTTCTCTTTGGAAAGCATACTCCAGAACAATATAAGACCAAATAACACACATGTCTTTAGCTAGTCTTGGACAGTTTGATTCATTCTCTCTCAAAGGAGAATTGAGACATGATAAGTACAACCCACCAAAATTTGAGGATATTCTGGTGTTTCCTTATTCCTGCTACTCCTTATCCCCAGTAGGAAAGGGTGGGAATGATACCTTTCACAACAAAGTGGTACTTGGAATAATTTCTGGGTTTCTAGGTAGATCCTCAGAATGAGGGAAGTAAGGTAAACGTGTCCTAACAGGTTTTATTAACAGAGTAACAGATACAATACTTTTAAAGTTAAGACCATACTTAATTTTAATAACAGCTCTAAAATTAGTTATATGACCAAAGTAAATCTCTTAACTTCTCTGAGTTTGTTCCTTCATTTAATATAGTGGTAATGATATGTATCACATGGGATTTATAAGGATTGAATGAGAAAATAGAAAATAGTGTTAAAACAATTAGCCTAGTTGCTGGCACATAGTAGGTGCTAAAAAAAAAATGGATGGTATTCCTGACATAAATGAGGGAATGTTTAATTCTACAAGGTGCCAGTGCCAGGCTATTCCTTGAACAGTAGGAAAAGAGAATTATTAAAGCATTTTACTGATGTTATTTCAGTTAAACTGTGTCAATATGGCCTTTGATTCCTTCTTTTATGAAATTATCCTGTGTTCTTATAAGATATTTGAAACAATTAATATATGATATAATTCACTTTGTTTTAAATCAGTTTGTAACAACTTAGTCTTAAGAAGTATTTCGGGGGCTCCTGGGTGGCTCAGTCATTCTTGATTTCGGCTCAGGTCATGAAGTCGACCCCCATGCTGGGCTCTGTGCTGGGTATGGAACATACCTAAGATTCTTTCTCTCTCTTTCCCTCTGCCCTCCTCCACACGCACTCTCCCTCACTCTCTCTAAAAAGAAGAAGAAAAGTATTATTTTGGCCTTAAAATCTCTAGTATCTACTTTAGAGAGATACATTGTCATTTAATTTAGAGCTCCATTCACTTTCAATAGAAAGTTTGCTAAACATGATTTAAAGTACAGGAATATTTCTCACAAATTAATGAGAGTGAGGGCAAAGGAAGACAATACACCATGTATTCTTAGCATCTTATTGATTGCAGCTAATGAATTGCAGTAACCTGGAATCCAGATTTGTTTTGTGTGTCTCAACATATCTATAGGGATGCTATCAGCTAGGAACACCTGGGGCACTCACCAGGGCTGATATTACTCTTGGCAGCCTCCATATATGTTTCCCCCACAGGAGCCAATGTTGTGGCCTCTGTGGTTCTTATGCTTGCAAGATGTGCTTTGCACCAACCATCAGGGATCTTTGATAAACAAGATTATTATTCAAGTACTGGGGTGTAAAGGGCATACCCACAGGCCAGCAGCCAAGTTGCTGGCAGAGAGAGCGAGAAAGAGAGACTATGTGGACCTGGGGTTGTGCATTTATTGGGGTCAAGAGTGGGGCACCTACGGTTTCACAGATTCACTCTTTACTGGTGAATTTAGAATGAAAGAGTGGGAATTAAAGAGCAGGAAAGGAAGTGGCCAGTTATTTAGTTACACAGGGATTTGTATAAAGAGAACTTCATGGGTGGGGAAGGCCTGTCTTCTTATCTCGTTGTGTAGCTAGTCTCTGTGTCATACAGATGGCAATATGTTTATTTGAGATGGGTGTCTGAAATGGATGCCTTGGCAATCAAAAGCTTAATGTCAGGCATTGCCATTACAATCAAAAAAGCTTATGGGGGAAATCGGAGGGGGAGATGAACTACGAGAGACGATAGACTCTGAAAAACAAACTGAGGGTTCAAGGGGGGAGGAGGGGGTGGGAGGATGGGTTAGCCTGGTGATGGGTATTAAAGAGGGCGGAGCACTGGGTATTATACACAAACAATGAATCATGGAACACTACATCAAAAACTAATGATGTAATGTATGGTGATTAACATAACATAATAAAAAATTAATTAATTAATTAATTAATTAAATCAGTTAACATTAAAAAAAGCTTATTCCTAGGCACTTACACTGCAAGACTGCTTTATTTAGAAAAAAAGTAAAGATGACTATAAATAAAACCCTATAAGTAGCCTGTGACCATACTATTACTGTTCACTGTAACTGTTTATACTATGTCTCAAATTTATGTGTGTCATTAAATCCTTGTAGCACATCATCAGTACATAATGGCTTTCCTAGCACTAGAAATCTCACTTGTCACCCTTTTTTCACATTTTAAAAATTGTCTTATTTATTCCAATAGTTTTCCAAAACTTATATTTTATTGTTAAATATTCAGTTAGGCCAAAATTAGTTTTACTATTAAATTCTCAAAAGATAATATTAAGACTATTAAATGAATGTAGTTTACTCTGATTCTCACTAAATAAATCATTTTTTTCTCCTTTGCTAAGAACACAAGCATGCATAGACAAAATTAATGATTAAAAATATCAGGTAATAATATATGTTGCATGTAATTTAAACAAAGCATTATTATTTTTGTCAAACTGTTAATAGGCTTTTGTGAAAATATTTAAATTGTAACTTTTCTTATTTACATGGATGTATTTACAGTTGTTTGCCAGGATTTACTGGAAAAAACTGTGAGAAAGTAATTGATCACTGTAGACTGCTCAGCATCAACTGTCTGAATGAAGGATGGTGTTTCAATATAAGTGGAAGATTCAGAGTAAGTAATTTAATACATGGCAGAGTAATTTAGCACTTGAAAATACAATAGCTTCAGGCAGTCTGTATTTCAAATGCTTTTATTAATCTAAACCAGAGAATTATATCTTTATATGTATATTTAAACATGACTTATATAAAGTTTAGTAATGGAGGGGTGGCTGGGTGGCTCAGTTGTTAAGCGTCTGCCTTCGGCTCAGGTCATGATCCCAGGATCCTGGGATGAGCCCCGCATAGGGCTCCCTGCTCTGCGGGAAGCCTGCTTCTCCCCTGCTTGTGTTCCCTTCCTCCCTGTGTCTCTCTCTGTCAAATAAATAAAAATCTTTAAAAAATAAATAAAGTTTAGTAATGAAGATTTTTAACTTGTAAGAATTATGTTGGAAGGGCATTAACAAGAGTTCTAGGCAGTGTGTTTATTATAAAATAAGTATATAGCTAATTGAGTCCTGGCAATATATCTCTGTATATGTAAAACCACAGTTACTAATGCCATAAGCTCTTAAACTAGATGGAGAATAAAGTTAGTGAGATAGTTAGGATATACAAATACGCTTTTTATTGGTGGATAGTTTTTGAAATGACTTTACAAGTACACAATGGGTGTGCGACAGACAGTAAGGCATATCTACAACTCAGCATTTCCACTTTCAGGTATATCTATTGGAAAAATTATCAGGCATGCACTGAAAGAGCCATATACAAGAATTTTCACACCAAATCTAAAACAAACTTAAAGCCTAAGGATACTGTATGGTGACTAACATAACACAATAAAAATAATAAATAAATAAATAAATAAATAAATAAATAAATAAATAAATAATAAATATTTTTTAAAAAGCCTATGGATAGGAGAGAGGAAAAATTCATCATGGCAGAATCACACCATGGTATTATAATGAGTGGTTAAAATTAGTGAACAATAGCTACATGTATTAATATTTTAAATATCAAAACATAATGTTGAATTTCAAAATCTTATTGAAGACTGACATAGATAGCCTGATAATAATTAATTAAAATTTTTATACACAAGAAACTCAATACTTTCTATGATTGATAAATATATAGCAAAAGTATAAACACACATATCAGAAATATACACACTGGCTTTACTAGAAGGGCTCTCTATAAAGAGATGTGGGGAAAAGATCATTGAGAGTACAGAAGGAACTTCTAATCCATTTATGATGCTTTATTTCTTAAAACTGTTTTGGTAAACAATGACAGTAGGATTATGGCATTCATTTTATTGTTTTCTCTAAATACAAAATATTTTAATAAAATATTTTTAAAGTAATGAAAAGTCAATTTATGAAATGAATCATGGACAAATTTATGTGTATACTTCTGGAAACATATGCTAAAATATAAAAATGTTATTATGCAAGAACACATAGGATAAGAACATAACATTCATTTTGCAGCTATAAAACGTTGATATTACAGCATGTCATTTATGGTCATTATTTCATTTGATCTTCACATAAATACCATTACATTTTATAGAAAATTAAAATGTCTATTGAGCTTTTAATATTTTCCCAAATTCATACATATTGGTAAGGATGGATAAAGCTAGATTTAAACTTATTCCAAGCAACTCTACAACTCATACTTTTAAGTACTATACATAACTACTTTCAGTATAAAGAATGTACTAGCATCTCTTTTTCCTTTAAAATATATTTACCCTTTCCTTAATAGGAAATTGTCTAATTGAAATGTCTTTCCTGCTTTGGTTTGAATTTCTTTTATATTATATTATTTATATTTGGGCTTTGGTTTCTGTTTTGTCTTGAGATAGTCTCCGAGAATTTATCTTTGACTTTTATTTTTAAATTCCTCTTCCTCCACCATCATTTCTTCCTGGAAAATCTCACCTGTTCTTGTATGTCAACAATTATATGTTACTGACTCTAAATCCAGTTTTAATTTCTTTTTTAAGGAACTAGACTGGACTTATTATCACCTTGCCAAATCTGCTTTTTCTATAATTCTACTTTAAGTTTAATGACTTTTCATTAGATAAAATATTAGCAAGAAGGAAATGCTATTGGCCTTCTCATTGGGTTAAAATTTAGGTGATGACGAAGATAATGTGCATTACAAATGTTTTTAACACTATAATATTTTTTCAAAATATGTTTTTCCCTACTGATTAATAATCTTAGTTATGGATATATTGAAGTTTTGAAATAGTTTATATTCAATTAACTTAATTTATATTTTCATGATACTTAAGTTCAATGTGATATATTAAAGAAAATAAAATATATATTATAGTCAAATTATTTTTAGCTTGTAAATATAAAATGCATTTTTGGAATTTTTAACTGATATTTGTTTTTCTACTCTAATTTTGCATTATTAACTTTTGAATATATTGACCAAATTCAAAGAGACTATATGATAAACTATAATATTTTAGGAAGAGATTTGAACTATTTCTCCTCCTATTTGGAGAAAACAAATATATTTATATTCAGAGGAAAGAAGAGAGCAGGCATGATGCAAGCAAAATGATACACTTAAATTCAACTATATCCAGGATCACAGTAAATATAAATTGATTACACACTTCAGTTAATAGGCAGAGATTATTAATGGTACCTGAAGCAAAACTCAAATGTTGAAAAGATACTCATTTTATATAAAAAAGATAGAGACATATTGAAAGTAAAATAATGAGAGAGATATATAAAAATTAGGCAAAATAAATACTGGTGTAGTTTTATTAATAAGGTAGATTTCAATATCAGGAACTATCAAAGATGGGGGACTTTATTTCACAGAAATAAGTGGGTCAACTAATCATACTGAGTTATACATTTAATAAAAGAGATTCAAAATATATGAACCAGAAACTGACATAATCCAAAAAAGGAATAAGTAAAAGTAAAATTATATTTGAGAGATGAATACTTTCCTTTCAGTAATTGGTAGAATAAGTAGACAGAAAATCGGGAGGGATATACAAAATGTGAACAGTACTATCAATCCACTTACCTAAATGACTGCAAAATGGTACACACAACAGTTGCAGATTACTTATTCTTCTCAACAACACATGTACCTTATTCAGAGGCCTTTTTCATTAAGGGGGAGCCGAGGGCCGTAGCTGGGGCATTTCCCGTGTGCCTCCAGGGAGGCCTCTTTATGTAGGGGGGCCTTGACTGAGCCAAATTTTCCACATTGACTTAATACTTTTCCACCCCTAGCCCTCTTTCTCTACCTTTCCACCAAGTCCATAGTCAAGAGCCTTTTCTTCAGGGCAATGAGAGGGTTCCCTCATCTGTGTTGCAGCCACTGGATCTTGTCTCATGTTGTTCCTCTGGGGGGAAAAATACCTGGAGCCTCTTTGTTCCTGTTAACAGCATTGTGGCAATAAGTGAATAAAGGCTTGAATATTACTATTTTCACTTCGGCTCTATGCCCTAAGTGATCTCCTTGACCCTTGATTGCTTGCCAAGAAATTAAAAAACACTCTGTCATAGTGGGGCATATTTGTTACTTCATGCAAAATTATATGTATACTATATCAGTAATTTTTAAAGAAAAAACAATAAATTTCAACAGTAAATTTTTATAAATAATCTTTAGATAAAAATGCAAATGGAAAATAAGTACACTTTTAAAATGTTCAAATAGATGAAATATCATTTAAGGCAGTATGGACATACCGTTTTATACTTTTCCAACAAAACACAAAAGTATACATATTTATTGCAACAGTATTTTCACATGTATTCAGGGAAAATAGGACCACCAGCTGGCAATTTAGAGTATATACCTAAAGTTTTTTCATCTGTAATAATTCAGAAATACCTGAAAACAGCTGTAATAATCTAGAAATACCTGAAGTAAGAAAGCAGGGTTATATTAAACATGTGTAGAAAATATTCATTATATTGTTGTTTATTTTAGAATAGAAATAATCAAATTAAGCAACGAGAATAGCTTAAATATTATAATGTGTCCCTATAATAGAATACACCTCCAATTTAGACTATGTTTTTCAAGTGTATTGGGATATTTGGAAAATGCTCAGATCGAAATATCTGATGAAAAATGGCTATATTATTCTAACTGTAATTTGGGTTTAGATGTGTATATGTAAGGTATTTATCTTCTTGTAATAAAATAAAATATGTATTTTCTGTGTTGTGGGAAAGGTCAACAAGCATGGCAGCACTACTCCCACAGAGATTATCCATTGGGTTTCACCTCCCAGAGTGTTCAGACATCATGAAAGATTATATATCAAGAGCCCAGGCTTTTCCAGGCAGTAAGAAGTGCAGGGGGTTGGGGGAGCCAGTTAGATGGCACAAGGTGATACAGTTTCTGACTTACCCATCCCCATAATCACTCAAGACTTTGTCATTTTAAATAAATGTAAATTTTCCCTATAGATTTGCATTGACTTAATGGAAAGAGTGAAATATCTGAGGCCTGTAATCTATATAGTCTAGGAACAAGTTAATACACACAGGGACAGGGAAGCAGGGAGCCACAGAGAATCATGGGGAAGAATGGCTTAGGGAATCACAGAGAGACTCTGAGTTAAAATCCAGATCTAACTTAACACCAAGGTTAACCAGAGTTGTGTTGGCCAGTGGAGGCTGGATGATATTTGTATTGTACAGATATGCATAATATGGGCTAAAAGGAAATAAACCAACAATGTGACAGTGGTCTACTCCTGTTAATGGAATTAGATGAAAATTATAATCAGAAAAAATGATTTACTTCTTTTGAATATACATTTAATTGTAGTATTATGAAGGATAAAACATATTCCATAATTACTTTAAGATTAGGAAGTTTATATTAAATGCAATAGGATGGACAATATTAAGTGTAAAAAAAAAGTATGTCAGACCTTATTAATTCTAAGCCATGCTCCTCATCATGAGTTAAATTTCCCTTTTTTCAATTCATTTTCTCTATAATTAAAGTGGCAGAAGGATGCTGAACTTTCTCACTGAAATTGTGATGAGGAATTTCTAATCAAGCATTTTCACAATGTCAATATTAATCTCAATATTAATAATATAAATAGCCCCCATGATAAAACAATTGTTACACCCCAAATGAGAGTCAGATTTCCAATAGCCACCAAAAATAAATCATTGAAAAAAATTAAGAACTCAAACAGGGAGAGAACTGTTCTGATTGTCATTTTCATGTTTATAAAAATGAAAAAATTACAGCCACTAAATTAAAAATATGATTGATACTATGCACACAATAAACTAAAAATATAGGCACTGTGCAATTAAATGCTATTTACATCACCTCATAGCAATGATTCAGGGTTTCTTAGAGTTTCAATGATTTACTAATAAATTTAATTTCATTTTAATAGATATTATACATAGTTAGAGCCACAATTTCTGGTCTGTGCCTATCCAAATATTTTATAACTTCCTAATGTTATGACAGAATTGTTGACTGCTGCTTTTTATACCATCAAAAAAAATACCATGAGAGCTTTATATACAGCTCCTTGGTTCTCTTGTTTTATAACTGGTTCAGGGATGCAGATATAAGAAAGCAGTTTATGTTTTATCTCATCTTTTTAAGTTTCCTATAAGGTTTCACTGGGGAACCAACAAAAAAACAAAATTTAAAACTCATCTAGTTTAACTTTACCATCTGTTTCATTCCTCTTTTCTATTTCCATCCTCTAGTTAAATCTTTTTTTTTTTTACAATAATTTGCAGCAAGCGTGACTTATGCAAACTCATACTGAACACTGAGAGAAGTAAAGCTCAAATTAGAATTCCATATGAATACAATTTGCATTTGGGGTAGGAGTTAAGAGTTTTAAAATTTTAGTTGCAACAACAGAAAATCTAAACAGAATATTTCTCTCTCTCTTTCAATTTCTCCCTCTCTCTCTTTCTCTCTCTTTCACACACACATACGCACACAAGAATTTGAAGTCTCACAAAATTAGGCTTTTCAGGGGCTAGATCAGGTAAGCATTAAACCAGAGGCTCAATGTTCATATTCCTTCTAGCTCACACTAAAATAGCAACAGTGCCCTCGAAGTTCCCAGAAGAAACCAGGCATACTCTGTTCTGCCTCAGGGCCTTTATCTTAAAGATTTTGACCCAAATTTCTGGTTTGTGGGGTTTTTCATTCTGTTTAGGTATTTTCTCAAATGTTTACCTTTTCAGTGAGTTCTTCCATAGACACCCAGGGGAAAATGTTAAATACTCACTTCTGGTTCATACATGTCATCTCCTTTTTTTAGTTTCTTTTTAACAACCATTGCCATCCAGTTTCCCAGATAACAGTATAGTTCTTCACATATCTTTTTCATTGTCTATAAGTGTATATTAGGCTGAAATTTAAGCTCTATGTAGGTAGATATCTTTGTTTCTTTGTACAGGACTACCCTTCTTCCCGGGAAGGCAGCAAAATTTCAGCAAAGGCAAGTCATGCCAAGTGTAGCAGATGGGAACCTCTTTGGAAGGACGCTTCTATGTAGGAAGAACACAAACTCCACAAACTGACCAACAGGAGACATCTCTCTTAGTAATAGGGTAGTCAAAGCTAACTTGACACTGAATTTGGGGAGAGATACATTTGGTGAAGACGGAAAGAATTATGTGATACACAAAATACCCCTCAATGTTGGTTTTTTTTAATGTAAAAAAATGTAAAGGTCAACAAATCAAAGAAAGGAATGCTGGATAAGCTAAATATGTTATAGACACTCAAAATATTAGTTTGCACACATACACAAAATGAAAAAATCTAATATTTACACTATGATCTGCTACTAAAGCCTAAGTTGAACAGAAAAGCTGAAACTATTTCCTACTGGCCCATAACTATCCTAAGCTCCTAAAGGTACCTTGTAATTGTACCCTCAACCAGAAAAATACAGCAATACGTTCATTCTTTATCAATCCTCAGAGACATTTCTTGAGGTTTAGAGAATGGATGGATAGTGCCATAGTTTGTGGTGAGAGATATAGACATCTCTGGAAAAGAATAGGTAAGGTCAGATACAAAAGATCCCAGAGCAACCAAGTGTAATTTCTGTCCCCTGGGGGATACAAATGTCTAGAGACATTTATGGTTGTCACAAATACAGATTGTGTCTGCTTCTGGTGCCTGCCTTAGCAGCCAGGTTTGCTGCTAAGCATCTCGCAATGGACATGACAGCCCCCACAACAAAGAAATATCAGGTCCAAATATTTATACCACTGTGGTTGAGAAAACTGGACTTAGGAAGTTTAGGTTGTGTAAGTTGGAGAATAGTAAAACTTGTGCACAGAAAGAAAAACAGTCTTCATGAAAGTTAAAGAAGCTCAGACTTAAAGAAGAGAAGCTTTTGTCTCAAACTAGCAGACCCCTCGCATAAGATAACATTCTAAATTGAGAAACATTTTTTCCAGTTTATGTGGGTGCTGCAACTGAGTTAGGTACATAGAGTTGGTTAAATCAAATTGCTTTCTTATTCTTTTTCTTCCTTTGTTGGGAATAGATTAGTTACTTTCAGTTCAGAAAGAAGTATATATGCTGGTTGGTCACAAACTCTGCTTTTCAGTCCTTCCCTCTGAAATACTGACTTAGGGACGCCTGGGTGGCTCAGATGGTTAAGCGTCTGCCTTCCACTCAGGTCATGATCTCCGTGTCCTTGGATTGAGTCCCGCATAGGGCTCCCTGCTCAGTGGGGAGCCTGCTTTCCCTCTGCCTCTGCCTGCCACTCCCCGTGCTTGTGCTCTCTCTCTCTCTCTGACAAATAAATAAATAAAATCTTTTTAAAAATATTGAAATACTGACTTAGATTAAATTTGTTTGAATTTTTTTAAGATTTTATTTATTTGAGAGAGAAAGAGAGCGCGAGAGAGAGCATGACCTGGGGGAAGAGCCACCTAGGCACACCTAATTTGTTTCAATTTTTCCTCTTATTTATATTATTGAACATTTAGCTGAAAAATTTAGAGGTTAAGTAGCATGAAATACGTGATGAGAACGAGTTCTCTCTACTTTGTTTTTAAGGAGGGGGGAGGCAGGAGCAGGATTCCAGATTTATTAAACATAAAATGGCTAAATTAAAGAGTCATTGAACTGCTTGAAGTAGCTTTAGGAAGGCTATATAATCAGGGTCCACTTCAATAATCTCCTGGTCCATGTCTTATACCTCAGAAATTGTTATTCCTTTGCTCTTCTCTCTCTTTCATAGACTAGTTTCTCAATGACTTTCTCTATCTACTTCATTAAGTGGGTAATTTATCCTGTTCTGTTCAGATTTTTGGTAGGGAAGTTGACTGTTGCCTAAAATAATGTTTGAAAGAGAATCATGTCCTCACAGTAGCTTTAAACTTTTAAGTCTTTTTCCTGTGCATATGTTACTTCTTTATTTTAGTTCTGCAATATATTTTAATCATTTGAATCCCAAGCATATTTTAAATAAGCAAGCACAAACAACATGTTTTGACTTGGAATAAATTTTTTCAAAGAACTCAAGAAAAAAAATTTTCCTAGGGTTAGTGTTTAACTGATTGCCAAATGATTTTATTGTCCTACATTGTTAATAACAAAAAGTGGTAGGAACTTCTTTTATGGTTGGACTCACATAGTATTAGCTGAGTCCCCTTGACACTGCCTTCCTAGGCAGCAAGCAATGATTAAGCAACAGGTATCCCCATCTTCGAAGAATTAACTGATTTACAATAAATAATAACTGTAATTTCACATATTTTTATGTGATTATAAGGATTAGTACTAGCTGTATAATAGCTAATGATGAATAAACCTAAATTATGAATATATTAAAAAACTCTCATATTTAAAAAAATTGATTTTATTTGATTTTATACTATTATCAATTTATAAAAGCAAGAATGGAGGGTGTTTCAAGCATATATTTTATCGTTTCTTTTGCCTTTCAGCAGAATTTTTATGTCAGGTGATAAAGTAAATTAAAACAGCTTAAGTATAAGAAGTGACAACCTACTCCAAACTAGTGCAATCCTGTGAATAGTTGAAATCTAGTTTTGGGACTGTATGTAACTAATTGATACAGATGAATCAGTGCAGGTCAGACAAAAAGGTTGGTTCTGTATCTTGGAAGGAATAGGCTCATCATTCATTGGTTAAAATTCTGTGTTTACTTTGAAATGGTAGGCGTGCTTGTGAGTCCATTTGTCACCTACTTAGGGAAACAGCAGGCATGCTCATAAAGTGAGATCTTGTCTTTTAACATTTTGCTCTTCCATTACTCACTCAGACAGGAATAGCCCCTGCTAACATATCCTGCATGTGTACGTGACTTACTAATCTATCACCCACACCAGGATACATTGGAGAATTAAATGGGGTTCTATCAATTACTTGTCTGGTATAACAGGCATTGAACCAGGGCTGGTTTATACATGGAACACTGTTTAACTGGTATTCTTCCCCAATATGGACACCGAATTTTTATAAATTGTGATCTATATGATCCTGATATTATCATTAACAAATTATGAAGTTATGTTTCACCTAGCACTCTAAGAAACCAATGAAAGCATTAATTAAAAATGAGGTGATCAACACTACAAAGTGAGAATCATACATAATTTACTATACAGCTATCATCTTGAGGGCAGATGTAATCAGGGGTAATCACAGAGGCCCATGGGTTAACTAACTTTCATTCTTCCACAATAAGTTTTGGTGAAAGCCTTTGCCAGGGGTCTCTATGGAAAATGTTTCTACCCTTCTTTTCATCTCAGATTTTTTAGCCTTCTTATTTGTGCCATGTGACTAGTTGTTCTTAATGAAATAATATTTATGGAAAAACTACTTTGTAGAAACTGTACCTAGGCATACACTGCTGAATAAGACAGGTCATGGTCCTATCCCATGCTTTACAGTAGTCATTCTAAGTTTAGGTTTGATGATTGTATCTTAGGGGCTCCTGGGTGCCTCAGATGGTTAAGTGTCTGCCTTCAGCTCAGGTCATGATCTCCAGGTCCTGGGATCAAGCCCCACGTTGGGCTCCCAGCTCAGCGGGGAGTCTGCTTCTCCCTCCCCTCTGCTTCTCCCTCTGCTTGTGCTCTTTCTCTCTCTCTCTCTCAAATGAATAAATAAAATCTTTAAAAAATATATAAGGAAGGATTAAAAAGGAATGAAATATTGCCATTTGCAAAGACGTGGATGGATCTAGAGAGTCTTACACTAAGCAAAATAAATCAGTCAGAGAAAGACAAATACCATGTGATTTCACTCATATGTGAGAGTTAAGAAACAAAACAAATGAACACAGAGGGAGAAAAAGAGGCAAATGAAGAAACAGATCTTAACTATGGGGGACCAACTGCGGGTTACTGGAGGGGAAGTGGGCATGAGGATGGGTTAAATAGGTGATAGGGTATTAAGGAGGGCACTTGTGATGAGCACTGAGTGTTGTATGTAAGTGGTGAATAACTAAATTCTATACTTAAAACTAATATTACATTGTATGTTAACTAACTGTAATTTAAAGAAAAATTTGGAGAAAGAAAAAAAGAAGAATTATTTCCTCAAACTGATAGCTTAATGTTAAATATATTTCCTACCTCCTTTCCCCAGCTCTTCATAATCTTTTCTTACCTGAACCTATGATTGGACAGAAAAGTTCAGGGAATAAGAATTGCATGCAGATGAATGGTCACAAAAGGAATCTTGTAGGTCCTGAAAGAATAGGAGCGGCAGTATTTTTGTTGGTTGTTGCCATTGTATTTTGACTAGATTTACTATTAGCAAATCTGGGCCAGCCCCTAATTATTCTTACATCTGTTATGTGAACAGAGAAAGGCATTTGCTTCACCAATTCTTTGTCAGTTACCAATTTTTCTCAGCTAATCACCTGAAGTCCTAATTCTTTATCTTTCTAGATGCCCTTCACAAAGTTAGTATGTTTTTGCAAGCAATCTTTCTTAATTTACAAAAATTCCTTCTGACAATATGCTGATGACTAGAACTCTTTACAATGAGGTGCAAAGTTTAACTACATAATTGTAACAAAAAGGCTTAATATAGACTGTCACCCAGTTAAATTTTCTTGCAAAGAAAATTAAAATTACTCATCTCATTTGAACAGTGCATATAGAAATCAGGATACATAAATT
Organism: Leptonychotes weddellii; assembly: GCF_054177405.1. NCBI lineage: Eukaryota > Metazoa > Chordata > Mammalia > Carnivora > Phocidae > Leptonychotes > Leptonychotes weddellii. The sequence continues at coordinate 47,843,628 of NC_138376.1, read as the reverse complement.
TCAGTTTTAAAAAACTAGGTGCCTCTGTTACTCTTACTCTGCAAAGTTCTAATTTTCTTTTTTTTTTTAAAGATTTTATTTATTTATTTGACAGAGAAATAGAGAGAGAGAACAAGTAGGCAGAGAGGCAGGCAGAGGTAGAGGGAGAAGCAGGCTCCCCGCCGAGCAGGGAGCCCGATGCGGGGCTCAATCCCGGGGACCCTGGGATCATGACCTGGGCTGAAGGCAGCCGCTTACCCAACTGAGCCACCCAGGTGCCCCAAAGTTCTAATTTTCTAACCACTTCTTTTTAATTCTATTCTTTCTCTTTAGTAATGATTTTAATAACTCAGTGGTGGTAACCAAGGTGAATGAGCTGAACTTTAAAATGAACCTAATTGACCCACAGAAGCACATTGTCCCTAATTTCCTCATTAAAACTCCTGATTTAAATATAAGAAAGACCTGAAGAAATTATAAAATTATCTAGAATCACCCCCAAAGAGGATGCCGTGGTGAATTTTAGTATTTTTAATATGGTCCAATTTGATCTATTTTATGAGAACCAGCAGGTAAAGTCATACTCATATCTACCCATTTATGAAAATATATTCGGTAGCTTATTTAGGAAAATATTTAATATTTAAGTAGCTAAATATAAAATGTAAAATCAGTGAGGTAGAAATTGATTATAAAAAATGATACAGGAAAAACTATGATGACAACTAGGTAACTATCAAATCATCCTGAATATCCCAGAAATTGCCCTGAAGACTGACAGAACAAACCCCACAACTAAGAGAAAGGGTTACATCAAAGGAGGCTGCAAGGATGGAGACAGGGTTGGGGAGAGAAACGGATCTTGGCCTTTGTGGTGGGAAGGGAGCTGCAGTCATGGAGAAAGGCTGGGAGATCATGAGGAAAAGGAATCCCCATAGCAACTGGCTTGGAAATCAAAAGGGACCGAATTTTGTGACTTCTGACAATCAGCAGGGCTTAAAGCCTAGAGTTTTAAAGGTCAGGGGGCTTGGCTCTCTCTTTCTCTTTCTCTCCCCACCCCACAAAATAAATAAATAAATAAATAAATAAATAAATCTTTAAAAAATATGAAGATACTTACTGGAATTGAGAGAAGAGTGGAGGACATCAGTGAGACCGTTGACACAGATAAGGAATAACAGCAGAGACAAGGGGCTCAAAACCAAAATCAGAAACACACTTGATGGAATAAATGGAAGGCGGGAAGAAGCAAGCAGAGGAATTAAATAATGACCTAGAAGACAGAGTAATGGGAAGTTATCAAGCTGAACAAAAGAGAGAAAAAAATTATGCAAAACAATAGACTTAAGGAACTCAGTGATTCCATCGGACATAATAATATATATATAATATATATATATAACTATATAATTACATATAATTTAGCCAAGAATGAAATCTGACATTCACAATGACATGAATGGAGCTAGACTGTATAATTCTAAGTGAAATATGTCAGTAGGACAAAGACAAATACCATATGATTTCACTCATATGTGGGATTTAAGAAACAAAACAAATGAGAAAAGGGAAAAAAGAGAGAATGAAAAATCAAGAAACAGACTGTTAATTATAGAGAACAAACTGTTAGTTACCAGAGGGGGAGGGGGAGGGGATGAGTTAAATAGGTGATGGGGATTAAAAATTGCACTTGTGATGAACACTGGGTGATGTATGGAATTGTTGAATCACTCTATTGTACACCTGTATGTAAACTAACTGAAATAAAAATACTTAAAAAAACCTCAAAACTTAAAAAGCCAAAAAAAGGTGGGGGAGAATATCACTTGCTAAGTAAACACTTTAAATACATATGGATAATGGAGCATCTGGGTGATTCCGTCGTTAAGTGTCAGACTCTTGATTTCAGCTCAGGTCAAGATCTCAGGATCGTGAGATTGAGCCCTGCCGTGGGCTCCGTGCTCAGCATGAGTCTGTTTGAGATTCTCTCTCTCCCTCTCCCTCTGCCCCTCCCATGTGCACTCTCTCTCCTTCTCTAAAAATAAATAAATAAAATCTTTAAATACATACTATTTATTTTGTAGATAATATATTATTATATATTTAGACATATATATTTATATTATATTTATAAATAAATAATTCTGTTTATTATATAATTATATAAATATGTAATTATTTATAAAATAAATTCATATTATTTATATTACATTATCTATGTATTTATATAATATATATATTCATATATTCTATATAAATTTAATTTTTCTTCACTCCAAAATAGTAAAATAGACCTAGGCAAAACATGTCTACATATTCTTACACAGTTTATAAAAATTGATAAGTGCTTAAAATAAATATAAATATAGAATCATCAGGGAATATAGATCTTGTAGTCCTAAGTATAAGGCATGATTTAGGGATATAGTTTCTTTGAAAGAGAGAAGTTTAAGATACTTAACACAGCAAGAGAAGCAGGATATCTAAAAGAAATCATTATCTAGCCTAAGAAATGTGGCTGTTAGAATAATAAATCAACATCTAGAGTTGTTTTTAAAGTTTCTTCATACTATCAATCAAGATCAGTCTCCCTTTATAAAAAAAGGAAAAACCTTAAGGAAAGCATCATCAAATACATTTGGCATATGAGATGTTAAATCAGTTGGTTAGGATTATAAAATTTTTATGAATATGTATTTTGTGTCAATCAAATAAAAGTCATTAAACTTTGGTACTGCAAAATTTGCTCCTTTCTGATATAACATATACTGACATGTGATGCCAAAAAAAAAAAAAATGATTGCTTTCCTTTTTATGGGCCATTCTCTTGATTTTCTTGCTTCTTTTTACTGCCATTGTGAAACTACTTCATCATTGTCTTAATTTCACTCTTTGTTTACCAAAATTATGCTCTCACAGGCTTATTGAAGTTCAAAGTCAGTTCAAGTTTAGGTTTCTAATATGTGCCAGTCAATTAGTTCACTGTCAACAACAAGACAGATGTTCACATCCAAATGCATGTTTGTATATCCCCGCCCCCTGGCACCCCACTCACTTCCAAAAGAAATAGTATAAATGCTGAATTGTTTGCCATTTTCAATTTTTATATATAAACTTGGCAGTCAAGTACAGGATAAATTGACACTGCTATTTTCTGTATATATTTTATTAGCAATTTATAAATATATACTATTTACTGCAATAAATGTAATATTAATTTTCTTACAGAAATATGAGCTATATATTTTGTAGGATAAGGGCAAATTTAATACAGTTGATAGATATTCAAATTTGAAACAATCCTCAGAAAATGAGTTTAGTCTCATCTCTAGATTGAGGAAACTTTTGATAAGAGTGTTAGGTAGGTGGGGCGCCTGGGTGGCTCAGTCGTTAAGCGTCTGCCTTCGGCTCAGGTCGCGGTCCCAGGGTCCTGGGATCAAGCCCTGCATCAGGCTCCCTGCTCGCGGGAAGCCTGCTTCTCCCTCTCCCACTCCCCCTACTTGTGTGCCCTCTCTTGCTGTGCCCTCTCTCACTGTGCCTCTCTCTCCGTCAAATAAATAAATAAAATCTTTTTAAAAAAAAAAAAGTGTTAGGTAAGTTATGCTGTGGTGGTTAACCCCCACAAACACACAGGTGCATACACAAATATTTCAGAGGCCTGAAACAACAGAAGATAATTTCTATCATCACATGCCAGCTCAGCTCTGTTCCTCATTCTCATTCATTTCAGGAATAATACTTTGAATGTATAATCTACTGAGGACAGCTAACTATCGTGGTTTGCAGAGGATGGAGTGCCTTCATTGGACACAGGAATTTCAATACAAACAAGGTCAAGTCCCAGGCCAGCAGTTGAGCTGGTCACACTAAATCCACTCTACCACAACAGTTTAACCCATTTTATATAAAAAGAGACATATTTCTATTTCATGGATGAAGGTTGAAACTGCCACAGATTTCCACAGGATTGCTGCCACAGATTTCCAGACTGCCACAGATTTTCTAACAAACATTTGTTACCTAATACATGAATTCAATGAGGAGTATTAAAACTAAGGATTATTTTCTGCCCTCCTGCAAAAAAAAACCTAAGGATTATTTTTAAAGCATTAATTCCAAGTGTTAATTTGGGGGGATTAAAAAATAAAATAGTTAAGTGAGCATTTCCATGTGAATGTTTTTAATCCTCATGGAACCAAATAAAGTTGATGGAGAAAAATTATTACTACCATGTTATCTGAGGTCACTGTAGAACCTTAGGTAACTTAATGGCAGAGAAAACCATTCATACTACTGGAAATTAACTTTAATGTAAAAGAGAGGCCATTTTAGAGTAACTGAGTTTTACAGACACCAATTTGGTCAAATTATGCTGAATCATCAAGTCTTTCTATTTAAGTTTATAAGAATTAAGAAAATAGTGTTTTAATAGGTAGTATTTTATTAGTCACCATGTCCACATGAATTCAGAATGACTACTTTTCCTTAATTAATTAATCAATTAATTAATTTTTCAGATTATTTCTCATCTTTAGTGTTGATTCCAGCTAGTTATATGGCCATTTATTAATTAATATAGAGGCTTCCACTTTAATATTCATATTTTGTCTAGCTATTAGGCAATTGTATTGTGAATCCAGGTAAAAGGTCATCATGGCTTGAAACAGTGAGTACAAAGATCACTTAGTGTAGTAATTGCAATAAAGGAAATTTCAGATGTTTGTGATTCTTTGCGCCCCATGACTCAGCTATTCTAACCTTGGCCAATTCGGGGGAATTTTCTCACTGAAAGCTTGGAGAGTTAGAAATAAATGTAGCGTATGCTCTAAACAGAATATGCAATAGTAGTCTGTCCCCAGAGCTTAAATTTATCTTATTAGTTTATGCCATTGTAAAACCTCAGTAAAGTAGCCTGTATTAAAACTTAATGATGGCTTGAATGTAACTTGAAATTGTTTAAATTTTATTAATTCCATTGTGGATGTAACCAGATATGAATTCTGTCTTTGAAGATACTAGGGATCACCATAGACAAATCATATTATTAGAAAATATGCCCTAATCATATTAAAATATTTTCAAATGATATACAAATTTTTAAAAACCCAACAAATTCAAACAGTACCTTGGCATTTCATTGTGTTAATCCTATTGGTTTACCTGTGCTTTAAATAGTGTATCTCTTAATACCATAGTTACTTTTTTTTTTTTT
>NC_138376.1:47824781-47838337 GCF_054177405.1 Leptonychotes weddellii | reverse complement strand
TACCATAGTTACTTTTAATTTGTAATATACATGTTCATATACCACAGAAATTGTGACTTTCTTTCTTTCTTTCTTTCTTTCTTTCTTTCTTTCTTTCTTTCTTTCTTTCTTTTTTAAAAGATTTTATTTATTTGACAGAGAGAGACACAGTGAGAGAGGGAACACAAGCAGGGGGAGTGGGAGAGGGAGAAGCAGGCTTCCCACTGAACAGGGAGCCCGATGCGGGGCTCGATCCCAGGACCCTGGGATCATGACCTGAGCCAAAGGCAGATGCTTAACCGACTGAGCCACCCAGGCACCCCGAAATTGTGACTTCTTTAGAGGAAAAGCCCAATTAACTTAGGTCTGGGTGGAAGCTGAGTGGGGTGGAAGATCTCAGAAACTGAGTAATCATTTTGCTATTTCTGCTGATTGGTTTCCTTCTGTAGAAGGTATGAGTGCTAAGTGGAGCATCTCTTGGCATTGTGATGTGCCTTCAGTTAGGGGAGCAGCCCTGGGCTTCTCTGAAGGCACTGACTGGCCGGTGCTCTGGGACTCCTGGCTCTGTCATGAACTCATTGGAGGGGCAACCCTAGGCTGGGGCACATGCTGGGTCATGTACAAAGCTCTGGTGTCAGAGTCGTTGACACAGTTTTAAATCTATCTGACCCCTGGCATTTGGTCAGAGTACCTCATGGTGCCCTACTGGTCAGGGACTTCTTCTGGCTACAGTGGGATCCCTGGATGGTCATGGTGTCTGTCCCACCCTCAGGCTGTGTGCTTAACAGGACAAAAACCCAGGCTAATACACACTAGGGAACACACCTTGTCATATATATATATATATATATCCCAGAAAACAGAGCATAAGGGACTGTTGTAGATTGATGAATGAGTCAATCTAGCCAAAAGAATATCACATAAGCATTTTGAACATGAACATGATGAAAGATAGTACAGAAAGAGAAGTTAAAAGAATAAAAGAAATAAACAAAAGTAGCATAAAGGGTATGTCTTATAAACTTTCATTGGTACTTTTAGAAAGCAGCTGTATATTTATATATATTTATAAGCAAAATACTTATAAACATATTTCAATAAGATATATATCATTTTGCATTGCTTCCTTTTCTAGTATGTATGTACTTTAGAGTGCACAAGATACTCGTGTTGGATTGTGAAGAATGTTTGCTTAATTCATCTGTACCCCTGCTACTGTGGAACCATCAGCCATGATATTTGCCAAGCTAAAGTCCAACCTCCTCCTCAATTTAAATATGTGTGGCAACTGGGATTTAAAGGTAATCCAATTAATTTCTTTAAAATATGCCTGAGGGCGCCTGGGTGGCTCAGTTGGTTAAGCGACTGCTTTCGGCTCAGGTCATGATCCTGGAGTCCCGGGATCTAGTCCCGCATCGGGCTCCCTGCTCAGCAGGGAGCCTGCTTCTCCCTCTGACCCTCCCCCCTCTCATGTGCTCTCTCTCTCTCATTCTCTCTGTCTCAAATAAATAAATAAAATCTTTAAAATATGCCTGAATTACTTCAAAATCTATTAGGTAAGTATGTTTTCCAATTATACTAAATATTTTATATCTCAAAACACAAAATAAAGTAAAAAATGTATTTAATACTGTGTTCTCTGATTTGTTCCTTTAATAGACGTATGCTTAACACCCACTACCTCCCAGGAATTCTGCTTGGTGCAAGATATATAATAATGAAGAAAGCTAGAGCTATTCCCTACTCTTATAGATCTGTTTTTTGGAGAGGAATTATTGGGCACATACAATGATAAGTGTATAATTGTAAATTGAAATAAAATGTTCCTACAGAAAGAAATAGGCTCTCATGAAAGCTTATAATGAAAGGAAAAAAATGAAAAAAATATGGACAATTGGAAGTGTAAGTTGGGAGGTCAGGTAAGGTTTCCTTTATAAAATGACCCTTGAACAAAGGTACAAAGAATAAAGCCAGGGTAGAGAAGTTGGAGAAGAGTGCATTTTAGTTTGAGGGAATTATATTTTTAAAAACACTATGTTTCAAAGGATACAAAGTTTCAGTTATGCAAGATAAAGCAGTTTTGAAATCTACTGTACAACATAGGGCCTATGATTAATGGTACCATATTGTATATTTAAAATTTTGCTAAGAAGGTAGGTATTATATTAAATGTTCTTATCACAAAAGAAAAAAACCAAAATAACAAAAAAACAAAGTGGGTGGGAAGAAAGTTCTAGAGGTGATAGATAAATTTATGACATTGATTTTGATTATGGTTCACATATGTATATGTAACTCCAAACACATCAAGTTGTATACATTAAATATCTACAACTTTTTATATGTCAATCATACCTCCAATAAAGTGGGTTAAAAAAACTTCCACTGAATTAGAAGAGATGAATCCTTTGAAGACCTGGCTGGATCTCTGAGAGCAAGAATAGAAATAAGATTTGGGGAGAGGGCCATGCCAGAACTAAAATGCTGGGTTAAATATTTATATTTTTATTCTAAAAGGAATAGGAAATCACTGTTGAGTTTGACACATTTAAAAAGCGATCAAGTGGAGAATGGAAAACTGATAGAATTAGTTGAATATTAGTCATCTTGTAAGGGGATGGAAGCTTGAAGTACATGGAATTTCTTGTTTATGAAGTGAATACAGACAGCAAGTGACAGAGGTGTCAATGGGAATTCTAGGTTTCTGGCTTTAACACTTGAAATAATTCCAACACATTTTATTAAATATGTTTTAATTATTTTATACAATGGCAGTTCTTATTTCAAAATTTATTTTGATGAACATAATTTTCTGTTCTATGATTACACTTTGTATACTATTTGACTTAGCTCATGCAAATTGATCGACATTCTTAACACTGTATGGTACTTCAGGTAAATCTTTTAAAGACTATTTCTTCTGTCAATGATATTTTGGCATTATAGTTTATCAACAATCAGCAAATGAGTATATTTGATATGTCTGTTCTCAACTAATGGCTTATTTTATTCAACTGACAACAGCTGCACTTACAGCACTACTATTATATTAAAACGGTGTTGAAGTAAACTAACAATTAGCTTTTTAGACAGTAGACATGATAATTTATTTCATTATGCTCTAAAATGATATTCTGAAGAGTTAACAACCCCTAATGACAGAAATAGTTATCAGTTCATTAAACAAATCACACTCAACACCAAAAGTGGTAGAAGAGAGCAATGACCTGTTGACTATTTTATGTTAGTGCTAAAAGGAACTCAGGAGATTGTATTATGAATACTTACTGTTTTAAAAATGACACAAAACAAGCAAACAAGAACAACAACTGAGGTTAGAGAAGTTACCTGATATATCTGGTCTCAGGACTATTTAGGGATTGTGTTAATTTAGTGGTTTTAAACCTTAGCCACATATTCTAATCACCTGAGGAACTTTTAAAACCTACTACTGCTGGACTTGCATTAGAGAACAATGAAAGTGGTACAGTAGTAAGGTGGACATAGAGACCTTGAAAGGCTGCCCAAATGCTTTACATCCATGGTATGAGAAACATAATTTACTGTTCCCAGCCCAATCAGTTCATGGACTTCAGGGCCTGCATCATTGTTATACTCGATTTTCCTTTGTCTCAAAGTAGAAATAATGCATATATACGTTCACTAAATTATAAACATTAAATTCTCTGAGAACCAAAAATAGCTACAGGGAACATATTCACAAAAATAAAATAGCAAATATATTTTTAGGAAAAATAGGAGGCGTAATAGGAAATCAAACAGCTTGTTAATAAATCATCTCTGAGTAAACATAGTTTTTTTTTTTTTAAAGATTTTATTTATTTATTTGACAGAGAGAGACATAGCGAGAGCAGGAACACAAGCAGGGGGAGTGGGAGAGGGAGAAGCAGGCTTCCCGCAGAGCAGGGAGCCCGATGTGGGACTCGATCCCAGGACCCTGGGATCATGACCTGAGCCGAAGGCAGACGCTTAACGACTGAGCCACCCAGGTGCCCGAGTAAACATAGTTTTATGAATGATAAAGTAAGTTTATTTTAAAGTAAAACAAATAGATTTTTTAGGACATGGGATAATATGAAGTCAAAACTGTTCATGCATAAATCAGCTTTGAGCAGTTAACATCAAGGTAATGTATGTGTATTTAGACATTATCCTTTCATGTAACTAAGTTCAGAACTTAATGAACATAAGGTGATGATTACAAAAATAAGAATTATGTGACCTCCACCTCTGAGAATCTAAATGACTTGGGCTGTCCAAGCTAAAGAAGGCAGTGTGATGAAGCTAAATAGTCAATAAATAGTTAAGTAGGGCTACCCAAATTCCTTTTTACTGCCAGTAGAAAGATTCAATAAAACAATTCTCCCAGGAAAGTTTTCAAAACAAAAGAAGAAGTTAGGTTAAATTTTGAAAGTATGTAAATAGAATTACGTCTTTTATGTAATTCTTATTTTTTTTTTCCGGTTGATGCTGTTAAGATCTCATTTCCTTTTTTTCTCTTAAAATATAATTGAAGAGGAACATTAAAATCAAGCTGGTAAATTTGCATGGGGTGCATTAATTTTGCCAGTAGTAAAATTATTTTTAATTAAGAGATTTTTCTACCAACTAAATGAAGTGTCTTACACGCCCAATCAATTCTTGCCAATATGATTGCTCTACAAAGAAGGGATGATAATTAATTAGAAGAAGCCCCTTCAAGGACAATTGGTCTACAGTGCACAACTTGAGAAAGAGCTGACATGCACCGTTTCTTTTCAATGTCATCATCTATGTTCATTATATGTATTATTAGGTTTGAGAAAAGGAGATACTGACAGAGTGGATAATGAGTTGTGAAGTGAAATAAGATAATATGAATCATAGTTAAGAAAAGATGAAATCATAGCAAAAATAAAGACATAAGTTCTCTGAATTCCTTTCTTTTTTTTAAAGCTTGTGATCATTACAACTTCGTTAACTGAATTTGAAACACACATTTACAACATTTAATATGTGTTAGTGAAGTTTTTTTTTTCTAAATGAAAGAGTTCTGTGCTTCTGAATTGATATTGCAAACCAATATGTACTTTAAATTCTCTTTTTTTCTTTATGAAGTAGTAGATCTTATTTGTGGTAAAAGATATTGTAAGATATTAATTATAATCTATTCATTTAAATGACTTTTATAATTTTATAATGATTAATTGGAGACTGGAAATTCCTGTATCTCCAAAGCAATCTTGATCAAGAGTACTTTTTCTTATTATACTGCTCCTCTTTCAAGTCTTTTGTTAAATACCTGCTGTTATTTCTATATCCATTTAAGATTTTCAGGCCTTGGCGTGGTGGGGTGGCTCATCTGCCTTTGGCTCAGGTCATGATCTCAGGGTCCTAGAATCGAGCCCCACATTGGGCTCTTTACTTAGTGGGAAGTCTACTTCTCCCTCTCGCTCTCCCTTTGTGCTCTCTCTCTCAAATAAATAAATAAAATCTTAAAAGAAAAAAAAAAGATTTTCAGGCCTTACTTCAAGATTTAAAAAACAAATCTGAGTTTTAAAAACCAAATGTATTTTAGTACGTTTCACTTACATTACCTATAAAAAATGTTTACAGTAACAGGATTTTGTTAATTATTAAATAAAAATAAGTGGCTTTCGGGGCGCCTGGGTGGCTCAGTTGGTTGGGCGACTGCCTTCGGCTCAGGTCATGATCCTGGAGTCCCAGGATCGAGTCCCACATCGGGCTCCCTGCTCAGCAGGGGGTCTGCTTCTCCCTCTGTCCTCTTCCCTCTCGTGCTCTCTGTCTCTCATTCTCTCTCTCTCAAATAAATAAATAAAATCTTTAAAAAATAAATAAATAAATAAATAAAAATAAGTGGCTTTCATATACAGAGAAGAGCCAATTAAAGGATTTAATGGAAAAAAAACCAGCAGTGAAAATATTAAAATACCCAGGACTAAAATTAACAAAAATGTTGCATGAGTTCTACATTGAGAAAACTTTAAATATTGCTATAGTATAGTTACAAACACACAAATCTGGAAAAAAATAATTCTACAGATATACCATGCTATTGGAAAGGAGACCTAATGTATTAAAGATTTCAGATCTCCATATTCTTTTATATATTTACGAAGATTTCAGTATAATAACACCAATGCTTTTATATTTGTTTTATTTATTAAAGTCCACTTGGAAAACTAAATAAATAAAGCCAGCTAGACTCTGTAAAAGTGCATTATGTGGGTTGTGGGGCAGAGATTTAGTTCTGCCAAATAATAAAGCATATTATATAGCTTCAAGAATGAAGAGCATGGTACTGTTGCACTGATAGTCAAAACTGTGCAAATACAACGTCCAAAAATAAAATCAAGTCATACAGAAAATTTAACATCTAATAGAATTTCCATCTCAGTCATTAGGGTAAATAGGAATTGCTCAGTAATTGAGCTTGAACAACTGGATCGTCATCTGGGAAAAAAAAAAAAGTCTGATTTGTATCTTAACAGAATACTCTGAGTTAAATTCATATCAATAAGTTTTTAAAATAAAAATTTAAATGATAAATATATCAGAAAAATTTTGGAGAATTACTTTATAAATTTGGATGGGGAAGACCTTTTTCAGCTACCAACCAAAATTTAGTTGCCAGAAAGAAAAGACTAGTCATTCGACTACATGACAAGAAAAAGTGTCTGTGGACGACATCATGGAAGCAGTCAAACAGCAAAACAAACAAACAAAAACTGTTCAGAAGGCATAAAAAGTATTCCTAAATATACGAGAAAGTGTTCAGCTTTACTCATAATGAGAACAAAGCAGATTTTAAAAACATAAATATATAATCTTTCTCTCATAAATATGGCAAAAATTTGAGAGATTTTATACATTGCTCATGAAATGTAAAATCATTATAAAATCTGAGCAAGCCATTTCACAATATCCATCAATATTATAAATGTGTATACTGTTTGACTTAGCTTTCCCATCACACATGCTTCCATCCACATGCTAAGTAATATATGTACAAGATTATAATTGGCATCATTGGTTATTTGAGCAAAAGAATGAACACAAATGTAAAAATGATTATGCAATACTCCTTGTACTGATATGGCAATCCATGAGATATATAATACAGCAAAAAGAAAGGAAGGCATGCAGTAATGTGGAATTGTGTATGTAACAAACCACCTTTTGATTTTTTATACTCAACTTGTGGTTATCTCCCTGGAAGGCTTTTTCTATGTTCTTTGCTCCAGTGTTCTAAAATTCCACTATGTTGGGATTTATGTTTTAGATCATAAATTTTTAAAATTGAGTTAATAATTGCCGTATAACATTATGTTAGTTTCAAATGTATAACATAAGGATTCTATATTTGTATGTATTGCAAAACAGTCACCATAATAATTCTAGTTAATATCCATACCACACATGGTTACATTTCTTTTCTTGTGATAAGAACTTTCAAGATTTACTCTCTTAGCAACTTTCAAATATACAATACAGTATTGTTAGCTATAGTCACCATGCTGTACATTGATCCCATCCCAGGACTTATTTATTTTATAACTGGAAGTTTGTACTTTTTGATCACCGTCATGTGTTTCTCCTATCCGCCACTCCCACTTCTGGCAACCACAAATCTGTTCTCTGTATCTATGCGTTTCTGTTTTTTCTTCCCTTTTACATTCTACATATAAGTGAAATACACTGTATTTATCTTTCTCTGTCTGACTTATTTCACTTAGCATAATGCCCTTAAGTTCCATCTATGTTGTTGCAAACGGCAAGATTTTCTTCTTTTTTTAGGACCAAATGATATTTCTGTGTGTGTGTGTGTGTGTGCACATGTGCATGTGCTATTCACCCACCAATGGACAATTAGATTGTTCATGCCTTAGCTATTGTAAATAATTCTGCAGTGAACATGGGGATGCATATATCTTTTTGAATTAGTATTTTTGTTAACATGAGATAAATACTAAGAAGTGGAGTTGTGGGACCATATAAGAGTTCTATTTTTAATTTTTTGAGGAACCTCCATACTGATTTCCATAGTGGCTGCACCAATTTACATTCCCATGACTGTATTCTTGTTCATGTGTAAACACTTGATAAACCCTTTTATATGGAAGCATGTGCCTTTCAATTTTGGGGTAATCTCTGTATTATTTCACTAATAATCCGTCTTTTCTGTTCCTATTTCTGTGCCTCTAAGTCCAAAAATTTGATATTGCCTCTCCTAAATTGATCTCATTTTCTCATAATTCTTATGTTTTCCGTTTATTTTTATTTTGCCCTATTTTCTACTCTATTCCCCCAATTAAATATATGAAAGCTAGTGTTGAATTTTTTATTTTTTTTACTTTTCTAGATATTTTTACTCTTGTCTAAATTGTACATTTCCATGACATTCTGTTCTTTTATATAGATAAAACAAATTTTCTTGTAACTCTAAGATTATTACAGTTTTGATTAGTTTTAAATTTTTTTCTTCCATTCAGTGTCTCTGTTTCTGTAAGTATTTTTAATGATGGTTTATTTTTTCTTATTTGGAATCTTTCTGCCAAATGTTGGATAATCATATTTAATGGTGATGACCTAACAATACTTATTGGAAGCTTACCATGTGAACATGGGTTTTGATAAATGGCAGCTCTATTGGAGGATTGCAAGTTGACAGCTGGCCATTCAATGGCAGAATTCCAATGAGCTTGGTATCCTTGAGGCAGGAGACTCTAAGATCCTCTTTCTCCTGAGAATACACCTTGAAAATTATCTGTTTGTGGGCCAGCAGGGAGATGAGTGGTGGGTCAGAATAATTACCTGGATTTGTGATTTGAAAGAAAAGCTATGTCAACTACTTTCCCTGTTGCCAGAACCCAGTACTACATTCTCAGACACGTTTAAGTCCTGAGTATCTTAAGATATCTGCCAAGTACATGAATTTGTTTTTTTATAAGTATGTCCTCTAATTACACTTTTGTCTTTTGATTATTGCCATTCTGATAATTTTGTCACTACATTTCCACCATCTTTTCAGCTTCTTGAAATTTATTGAAAATATTTGCTCAGAAAATATTTGCTCACTGTTGCCTCCTTCTCATTCTCTTTGTGAGTTAACACTTTTGTTTTATTTTATCATTACCTCCTTTTTGAGGCTTTGGGAGGAAGAAGGGATGATATCTCAGTTAGGTCCAAATATTTAATCAGATACAACATTATAGAGAACTCGGTGCCTATAAATTGGACAACTTAGATGAAATGGACAAATTCATAGAAAAATACTAGTTGACAAACTGATTCAATAATATAGATAAAATCAGAATAGTCCTATAAGCTCTAAAATAATTAAATAGTTTTAAAATATATTTCCACAAAGAAAACCACTGGAAATATATTGTCTTTATCAAAGTTCTCCCAAATATTCAATAAAGAGTTCATCGAATTCTATTTAAACTCCTTCAGAAAATAGATAGGAGCATTTATCAATTGATAATATAGGCTAGGTTAGCCATGTTTGAGTTATTTTATCTCAGCACATTGAAGATATGATTCTTATTGGCATCATTAAATTTACTGATATTTTCTTCTCTTGTGGCTGATCTGCTGATAATCTCACCCACTGATTATTTTATTATTAAACTAGTAATAATTTTTATAATCTTAAAATTACTAGCAGTTAAATTACACTGGTAAGGTTGAAAGGTCTGGAACATTCCTCAAGGCTTCCTAGCTTCTTCCTTTTTTTTTCTAGAGTTACATATAAGATATCTAAATAGATTTGCACACAGCAGGAAGATTTCAGCTTGTGAACCATCTCTACTTTACAATTAGGTTGTAAGTTGTGTTATTGTAAGAAAATAATATTTTCCGGGAAGTCGTGCCTCACAAACACTAGATTTTAGGTTTGTTAACCATAAGCAATTCTAAAACAGGACTATTTGCTAGGATTCTGTGGATGAATATTATCTACCTAACAAATTTTATTGGTCACTTTACTAGGAGGTTTAGTTATGTTTAAAAGAAACTGTATCCAGTCTCCTATGTTGTTTCACTACCTGAGAATTACACCATTAATAAAAATCACAGGTTCTAGGTGCAGCATTAGTTCCTTTCTCTCCACAATTCTGAGATATCTTTCTTTCTTTGTTTACATTTCATTTCCAAAACTCTCATTCCCTAATTCCCTGTTTACCAATTATATTAACCGTTTTCTATAGATACTTCAACATATTTATCATAGATATTTTACAATCTTTATATAGTTCTAAGTCTGGGTCATGTTTTTACTCTTTCTTTTTTTATTTTCTAAAGATTTTATTTATTTATTTGAGACAGAGAGAATGAGTTACAGAGAGCATGAGAGGGAGGAGGGTCAGAGGGAGAAGCAGACTCCCCATTGAGTAGGAAGCCTGATGCGGGACTCGATCCCGGGACTCCAGGATCATGACCTGAGCCGAAGGCAGTCGCTTAACCAACTGAGCCACCCAGGCACCCCTTTACTCTTTCCTCTTGAATATAGGTCACATTCTTTTGCTTTCTTGCAATGTCATTTTTTATTGTATTACAGATATTATGTCTAACAGAGTGCAAAATAGCTAAATTATATATGTACATGTATGCATATCTATATCTATACTGACACCTTCCCACCCCCATATAAATACACTCCCTTCTTTTTTATCAGAGGGCTAGGATGGGGTGCTAATGATTTTTCTATTATAAAGGTTTTAAGGATGTTTTCCAAATAACTTTTGAAATAATTGCTTTTGCAGCTATAGTATATAAAGAATAAAAGTGCTTTTAATACAAAATTTATTATATTTTTATCTATTAAATCATCTTTATAATCATTAATTGGAAATTTATTTGACATTTAATTATTTAAAAAAATACACTGGCCTGGAATATGTGTCTTGTTTTGATGCTCTATTTCTCAGTTCATTTATAAAATGCAAAAGTTGGGCCTTATTCTATTTTGTCTTTATCAGATTTGGTATTCTATACATATAGAAGCTTATTTTGTGATAGACATTGTCAAATTGATATTACCAAGTAATTTGACGACTGTCTTTGATAATTTCATGTAAATTTAAGTTTGTGAAAGATTATTTAATTTTCAGTCTTTTTGAAAGGATCTGAAGATGGAAATTGTGAAGTGGCTATTATTGATGCCTACTTCTTTCTCTCTGCAAACTATACTGAAGAGGCAGTCTATGTGAACACATCTGAAGACCTTGATTATGTACGTTGGTTCCTATGTGAAGGAACAATAGAGGTAATGTACATTTATGTAGTAGTTCCTGATTTGTCTCTTTAACTCATAATTTTCTGATTTGAAAAAAAAAGCTAAAATTGTTAAAGTTGCACATTCAGTTTCAATATGTGTGTGTAGCTGATATATAACCTCAGAAACAAATTCTCAACAATCTACTTGGAAATCTTTCATTTTTTTATGCTTTATATTTATAAAAAGACAGGTAATAAAAAATTATTTCATTTTATCTCTAGTCTTTTTGTGTTCTATTCATGTTACAGTTTGTTGACCAAGTAAAGCCTCTTGAACACAGTTGTGATTATGTCACCCTTTTGTTTAAAGATCATAAAGCATTCCCATTGCCTTTTGGAATATACGTACATTTCTAGGAGATATCTAATCTCTGGACAATTTTACCACATTACAATTATGGGGCCTAAGGCAAGAATACAAGGAGTGGCCCTCATTTTCCCCATCTCATGTCTATCTTATACAAATTAGGTAATATTATCAAACAAATAACAATAAGAAAAATGTTAGAATCTTAATTTTAAACAAATAAGGAACTTCTTATCAAAGAGATTGAGGAATTTTCCAAAAAGTTTAGAGAATTAACAGAATATTTGTAAACTCTCTTGTCTGGACAAACCTTAATTTAGCTATTTTATAGAAACAAAAACCATATTCTAACTTTATGTTTGGTATATATTTCATATAAAATTTTCAGTAAAACCTTTTCATTATGAATAAATCCATTAACACTGAGCTAACATTATAAAAAATAATACAAGTCACTATTTACTTCAAAAAGAACCAGCTGGAGGGATGTTTGGGTGGCTCAGTCAGTTAAGCATCTACTTTTGGCTCAGGTCATGACCCCAGGGTCCTGGGATCAAGTCCCGCATCAGGCTCCTTGCTCAGCGGGGAGTGTGCTTCTCCCTTTGCTGTCTGCCTGCTCTGCCTACAACTCCCCCTGCTTGTGCCCTCTTTCTCTCTCTCTCTCTCTCTCTGACAAATAAATAAATAAAATTTTTGGAAAAAAAAAAAAAAAGAACCAGCTGGAGAGCATTACAAAAACAGTCAAATAGACTTCAAATTTCTCAGAACTTTTAATTTCACTTAAGCCCTCAACTAGATACATATTTTTTAAAATTCACAAACATTGGGATTAAGCTTAATATAGTTTTACATGTATGTATTTAGCCATTCAAAGATGCATGACTATGCACATAGATGATTAAAGTTTTTATCTTTAAGATATATTTAATTTTATCAGCATATAAAAGAGCATTACATATTATGTTAAATTTACTAATTAAGTAAATGCATACCTTCTCTTAGGAAACAAGCAAGCAAATCATAGTTATCTTGTATACATCTTTCAATTTCTCTGTATTCTTTTAAAATAATTACCAACTTTAAATAAAGTAACTAATATTTGTTTTTTTAGACTCAAGAAAAAACACAAAGATAGCAATCCAATAACTGTTAGTTATTTTATTTTTTCATTATCACACATTTTATATCACTTTGACAACTTTTATCTTAGGCAAAATAAACATAAATATAGACATATAAACATAAATATACATCACTTAATATTTGCATGTCCTAGTTTTCATTCTGTAAGGAAAAGGGATAATTTAAAATTATATTTAGAGAATAATATTTGTATATATTTCTTACTCAAAAGTTGTGCAGGTATCCAATAATAATTTGTTAATTCAATTTATGTCAGTATAAAGTCTTGATGTTAACCAAAGATTTGGAAATTATAATTTACACCATCATGTTAAGTCCTTTTGATTTATAGTATCATCAGTAAAACATTCCAATACATAAATGTAGTAGAATCAATAAGAATTCACAAGATTAAAAACCTTTTAAATGATATCCATTATTAAAATGTCAAATATTTCAATTTGATATTTTTGTAATAAACAATCTAAGGAAACAATGATAGAATAGTTCTTTATTTTATTTTTTTAATTTTATTTTATTATGTTATGTTAGTCACCATACATGACATCATTAGTTTTTTTTAATTTTTTTATTGTTATGTTAATCCCCATACATTACATCATTAGTTTTAGATGTAGTGTTCCATGATTCATTGTTTGTGTATAACATGCAGTGCTCCATGCAATATGTGCCCTCCTTAATACCCATCACTGGGCCAACCCATCCCCTCGCCCCCCTCCCCTCTAAAACCCTCAGTTTGTTTCTCAGAGTCCATAGTCTCTCATGGTTCATCTCCCACTCCCCCCCTTCATTTTTCACTTCCTACTCTCTTCTTTTTTTTTTTTTT
>NC_138376.1:47795594-47824281 GCF_054177405.1 Leptonychotes weddellii | reverse complement strand
TTTTATCTCTCCTTCAATTTTCAATGACAGCCTAGCTGGATACAGTATTCTTGGCTGCATATTTTTCTCATTTAGTCTCTGAATATATCATGCCAGTCCTTTCTGGCCTGCCAGGTCTCTGTGGATAGGTCTGTTGCCAATCTAATGTTTCTACCATTGTAGGTTACAGACCTCTTGTCCTGAGCTGTTTTCAGGTTTTTCTCTTTGTCTCTGAGACTCGTAAGTTTTACTATTAGATGTCGGGGTGTTGACCTATTTGTGTTGATTTTGAGGGGGGTTCTCTGTGCCTCCTGGATTTTGATGCCTGTTTCCTTCCCCAAATTAGGGAAGTGCTCTGCTATAATTTGCTCCAATATACCTTCCACCTCTCTCTCTTTCTTCCTCTTCTGGGATCCCAATTATTCTAATATTGTTTCATCTTATGGTGTCACTTATCTTTGAATTCTACCCTCGTGATCCAGTAACTGTTTATCTCTCTTTTTCTCAGCTTCTTTACTCTCCATCATTTGGTCTTCTATATCACTAATTCTGTCTTCTGCCTCATTTATCTTAGCAGTTAGAGCCTCCATTTTTTATTGCACTTCATTAATAGCCTTCTTGATTTCGAATTGGTTAGATTTTAGTTCTTTTATTTCTCCAGAAAGGGATTCTCTATTATCTTCCATGCTTTTTTCAAGCCCAACTAGTTTCTTTATAATCGTCTTTCTGAACTCTAGTTCCGACATCTTACTAATGTCCGTAATTATTAGGTCCCTGGCAGTCGGTACTGCCTCTTGTTCTTTTTTTTTGAGGTGAGTTTTTCCGTTTTGTCATTTTGTCCAGAGGAGAATAGATGAATGAGAGAACAAAATGCTAAAAAGGTAACAATGACTCCAGAAAAATATACACTAAACAAATCAGAAGAGACCTGCAACCGGGGGAAAAGAAGGGGAAAGAAAGAAAAAAGAAAAAAAAAAAATTAAAAAAAAAAGAATATGACCGAATATGATCAGGCTGGTGCATAGATCAGTGCCACACACTAGATTTTGGGTGTATTTTGGTCTGTCAAAACAAAATGCCTCCCAAAATTTTAAAGAAAGAAAAACTTATGTATGTACAAAAATAAGGTAAATACGATGAAGGGATGGAATATGACTGTAAAGATGAAAATTATAAAAGATTTCATAAAAGGAATTGATAAGAAGTTGGTTGAAAAACGAAAGAAGAAAAATTAGGAAAAAAAAAAGGGAGAGAATGTGATCAGTCAGGAGACTAGAACAAAGCCACACACTAGAGATTTAGGGTATATTTTGGTCTGTTAGAAGAAACTGTATCCCAAAATTTTAAAGAGAGAACAACTTATATATGTACCAAAAATAAGGTTAACTACTATGAAGGGATAGAATATGACTCTAAAAATGAAAAATAAAAAAGATTTTTAAAAAAGGGATTGATAAGATGTTGGTTGAAAAAGGGAAAAAGAAAAAATTTTAAAAAAATAGAAAAAGAAAAAATAAAGAAAATTTAAAAAATTAACTTTGAAAGACTAAAGAATCATGGGAAAAAAGCCATGAATTCTATGTGTTGTATTCCCCTAGCACTGGAGTTCTGCCATTCTCATTGATCGGTAAACTTGGTCTTGTCTGGCTGTTCTTGCTGATCTTCTGGGGGAGGGGCCTGTTGCCGTGGTTCCCAAATGTCTTTGCCAGAGGCGGAATTGCCCCGCCCTTGCCCGGTCTGGGCTAAGTAATCTGCTTGGGTTTGCTCTCGGGAGATTTTGTTCCTTGCAAGCTTTCCATACAGCTTTGGAGGACGAGAGTGAAAATGGTGGCCTCCCAATCTCTGACCAGAGGAGTCGAGAACTCGGGGCCCCACTCCTCAGTGCACCCCCGGAGAAAAGCAGTCAGTCACTCCTGTCTCCCCAGTCTCTGGCCCCACTCTGTGCTCACCCGGTCTGTGACCCAGCATTTCTATCTCTGGCACATGACCCAGTGTGGAGTCTCCAAACCCAGCAGATCCATGCGGTGCGCTCCTGTGCTGCTCCTCCCTGGGGAGGAAGAGGAGTCTCCCCCATCTGCCACTTGTTGGGTCCCTGCTGGAAGAGCAGTGGCCCGACTGCTGTGGATCACAGTTTATGGCAACCCCGAGCTGAGAACCCACTCCTCGGCTCCATCTCTGCAGCTGGCTTCCCCACTCCTATTCCTGGGAGCTCTGCCACACTCAGGTACCCCCGGTCTTCCTGTACCCTGAGGGTCCTGAGAGCACACTGTCCCAATGAGGGTTCCAGCCCCCGCTTAGCCACTGGAGCCATGTCCTTCAGCGGAGCCGACTTTTAAAATTCGGCCCCCTCCCCGCCATCTATCTTCCTGAATATCCCCTTGGATTCACTTCTCCGCATGTCCTACCTTCCAGAAAGTGGTCACTTTTGTGTTCATAGAGTTGCTGCTATTCCTTTCTTCGGTCTCCTGTTGAGTTTGTAGGTGTTCAGAATGGTTTGATACCTATCTAGCTGAATTCCTGGGACCTGACAAAATTTAGTTCTACTCCTCTGCCACCCTCTTCTCCTCTAATCTAGAATAGTTCTTTAAAAGATAGATTAAATCATTCTAATTGCCTAAGGATTCAGTTATTTATTGGGAAATTACATAAGCTCTTTTTAATGTAAATAAACCTCAGCATTCATATATTAAAAAAAGCAAGACTTTTGACTTTGCCAGATTTCTAAGGGCATAATTTTCTTTTCATCTAAAAGACTAATTATATTACACACACAGGTACACATTTTCTGTTTGTTAAATTTTTGGCAAAGGGAAAAATATATAAAGCACAGTTAATCATTGTCCTTTTCCTTTCATTTTTGAATGTTTATCTGAACAATAGTCCTAAAATGTACATATATTGATAGAAAATGTATTTATGATAAATTAATTTAAAAAAATTTCCCAACCAAAAAAGAAAAGATGAAATGGCAAATGAAAAAACAATGGGGAGCTAGCTTCAGGCAAATACATGACTATTAAAGGTTAATTTTCTTCTATCTTCAAAGAGCAGGAGAGGCTTAAATGCAGAAAAGATCATTTTCACACACATACACATATACACAACTTATTATTACAGATAGTTTAAACACTCTTGAAAGTGTACTATAATTATCTACTCAATAAACTCCATCTTCCCATTCTGTTCTCAGGTATCCAGTTCTTTGGATAGTTTAGTAACAGTTTAAATAATAACTCACATCCTTGATAATTCCATTGAGTAATATAATTAAAAATCTAGTGCTTATTAATCCCAGAAGCATGAAAAGGAAAGAGGGGCCTTGTGCATTCAACAGAGTAATCTCTCTATTAGACTCATGGGATGGAGAGTCTCCTCATGAGAGTCTTTCTTTTTTGGTTCTAATATATCTGTCAAATGAATGATCTTGTTCATGCCAAATTCTCTCCAGAGTGGCCCCAGCAATTTCAGCTTGCCCTTTGAGAAGTTATAGCAATTAGAGAGATATGTATCTGACTTAACAACACGAAGGGAGGAATGTGTGGTATTGAAGCTTATGAGACTGAGAAGGCCCCATGAAAACTTAGTAGGTGCCTGTGCAATGTCATGTCACCAAAACCTACCAAAAAGCAGTCAGTCCAAACTAAGAGCTGGACAAGTGTTTACAAGATTTTGAAAAGGTGACTCAAGGAAAATTGTGTTCAAGGAATGTAGATTACTGTGACTTTCTCAACTCATTTTTATTTAGGTCATCTGAATGATGAAACTGTGAGAGCTATGCTTGTCCTCTTCCAGTAGAATACTCTTTTAGACTCACCAGAGAAGTGAGGAAATTGCTTTTCTCTTTGGATCCAATTGGATCACATAATCAAAGGATTCCTAAAATGTTTCCTTATTCTTAAAAGAAAAAAAATAACATTTGGGAATTTGATGAAAATAAATTGGAGTTCAGACCTGATACTATATCTATGTCCCTGTCACAGCTAAGGAGAGATAAATGTCCAGTGGTCCCAGAGTAGTGCACTGTTTGTGGTCTAGTGTCATGAGCTTTTGTAGTGAGAGTATTTTAATTGGATTTTGCAGTATTTTGTGTTTGTTCAAAACTGAGCCTCCAAAAGACCACCAGACAATTCTGTTGATCAAGAGAAACTAATTCTTTTAGATTTGCCACAATAATCGAAAACAACCCCTAATAGACTCTTACTAGTGTCTCAGAGGAAGAATTTATGGAAAGATGTTTATATGCTCTAGAGCCTTAGTTGTAGGGGGTGGGTACTTGTAAGGATTTCTTAGAGTTCATGAATAAAGCTTTGTACTGGTGGACAGAATGTGATGAGAATCTTAAAGTGAGGTTCATGAACAAGGTTTTATGCTTGGTAAATAACTTATTTTAGTTGGTTCACAGTCTTACTTTCCAAGAAAAAGTATTTCATGGAGCAAAGAGTAAGTTTTTTTATATATATATTTTTCTCAGTATTTTTAAATATAGGACAGGAAATTTGGTTCATTTCAGTTCTTATCATCAAAGACTAAAATTCCAAAAGTATTCTTTCCTTTCTTTGTGTTAAAAAATGTCCTCTCTTTAGGTCTTTTTAAATGCAAACACTTCTGGAAGGAAAGCACATAAATAAAAGTGAGTTCTTTTTTTTTTTTTTTCTTTTACATTTTTTGCTACAAACAGGTTCTGAGATTATATATTATTATGAGTTACTGGGAACAGAGAATGCTTTTAAAACCACACCGAAGAAACAGACGGACACTAAAAGTTGGAATAGGAAAGATCTTTACCAGATTTAACTATTTCAGTATTTTTTACTAGGTCCAAGCCAGTATAAATTTGGATTCTAATTCATCCAAATATGTTTTTATTTAGCTAGGAATATAACCAAGGCATTCTTAATGTTCCCCTCACCTTAACTGAATTTTAGATAGGCTTCTTATTGACTAAAGACCCTTGGTCTCCTTTTTCTTAGAGCATTTACTTCAGAAAATTTGCAATTATAAGTTCATTTTCTGTCTCTCTGAAATATATGCAAATCGACTTTCCTCCTCTTGCCAGTTTTAGGACCCAGGAACTGTCTTTCTTAAGGACCTGGGAACTATTTCTTTGAAATGTAAACATTGAGAGAGAGAGATGTAAATGTAAACATCCTGTGAGAGAGTAGGAGCCTAACTTCAGTGGGCACCAATTAGCAAAGACAGAAGGCCCACTAACAAAGCAAAACCTTTGCAAACTCAAGAATAACTCAATGTGCCTTACTCATTTCATTGATCAGTCTCTCCCCTAATTTCCTCCAGTAGTTTTCCTCTAGCTAATGCCAGCACTTAAAATCTTTCTTGTCTTGTTTCCGCAAAGTTGAGTTCCATCTCTCTCTTCTATTGCAATAGTCTTGAATAAAGCCTTTCTTGCTTGTTGAATTTTGTCTAGTGCAATTTTTACTTTGACAAATACTTTTCTAAGAACCCAGGTTTCTACATATCTTATAAAGAAGTCACTCACTCCTATGGGTGAAGTCTCTTTACAGATCTATTTTTTTATTTATTTTAAAGCTTTTTTTTTTTTTTTTTGACAGAGAGAGAGATAGCAGAGAGCAGGAACACAAGCAGGGGGAAGTGGGAGAGGGAGAAGCAGGCTTCCCACCAAGCAGGGAGCCGAATGTGGGGCTCTATCCCAGGACCCTGGGATCATGACCTGAGCTGAAGGCAGATGCTTAATGACTGAGGCACCCAGGCACCCCTACAGATCTATTTAATTGACATGGGCCAACAAATGGTAAATATGTCATATATTAGGTCTTAGAGTTTCTCCCCTTTGGTATCTCTTTACTAAGTGATTTTACCAATATAATATGGAAATGGCAAAATAATTTATA
This sequence comes from Leptonychotes weddellii, assembly GCF_054177405.1. Taxonomy (NCBI): domain Eukaryota; kingdom Metazoa; phylum Chordata; class Mammalia; order Carnivora; family Phocidae; genus Leptonychotes; species Leptonychotes weddellii. Next base: position 47,818,432 of record NC_138376.1, on the reverse strand, counting down.
CAAAAATATGATTTTCCATGAAATGATACCATTATTTAGTCATTTACTTATATATACAGAACATTTTTCTGAAGTATGTTGTAAATATTCTTGTAGCTTAACTTCTATTCAGCCCAAGATAATTTTGTGTGTAGTATTGTGTTACCTACCTACATCAGTAATAATGAATTCCCATAAAAGGATTTTCCCATACTGTTTTACTTCTCTTCCCCTTGGGAAGAAAAGATTATCTTTTGCCCAGATTTATGACTATATTACATTTCCTTATCAAATAAATATTCTTTAATTATCAAGAATAAAATAAAATCTCATTCCATTTTTCATGTACGTTTTTAATATTGGCTTTTTGTACAATTACAGATGTTAATAATTGATTATTAATTATAATATAATTATAAGTTAACTATTATAAGTTGATTATAATAATTATAATGATTAGTATAATAGTAATCACATATTAATACATGTAAGTGCTGAACTTCCCAGAGTAATTTCTCTTACTCTAATCTTGGGCATACATGAGTAGATTTCAACCTTTCTTTCTTTTTTTTGTAATCAGAATCCATTGAAAATCTGATGAAAGCTAGAAACAGTTCTCTCACAATAACTTATGCACACACAAGCACAATGTTTTGCACAAAATTTCAGAGGGTTAATGGACTTGTTGAAGTAGATTTCTTGATTTTCCATATATTCAAAAATTGAGAAATCTTTCCCCTAAATGTGCATTGTAGATTCAACCTTGTATGTACCCATTGATATAATTTACTGTCTTATAAGTTTTTCTGGGAGACCTTTTCTTATGTCTAAATTTAATTATAGAAAACTAAAATTTTAGTAGAAGACTAGACTATATGAACAGATGAGAAACACTGCTGAAATACCAAATTAAGTATTTTTCAATTGCAGCAATTACTTGCAATGGTTTTTAGAGATAATAAATAATTGCAATAAGAAAAATTAACCATCTTCAACATGTACTAAAAGAGTCTTAACAAAGCTTTCAGTGTAATTTAGGTGTTCATATTACAATCTTTACACCAAGGATAGTATTTTTTTTATATATTATATTGACGAAAATTCATTAGACAAGTTTTCTTTTAGTTCTTTCAGGTTTTCTTAAATCCCAGTAATAATTATTTTGGGAAAATAAAGCAAAAAAGAAAAGTATATTTTTATATGGAGTAATAGTTTGCCATAATCTGATTTCTGCACTATTATTCCTTGTTGTTAAAACATTATTTTTTCTAAGATTTTATTATGTATTATTTAGTGACCTAGATTTATAATAACTGAAAATATAATAAGTCTTTAGTGTATGGCATTTTTCTCTTCATTATAAAATAGCAAATTATGCATTTTTTAATATTTTTAGTAGAAATTGAGAATTAAGTATACACAAGTCTTCACAGACTCTAGGCTTTCAGGATGGTAAGTTGGTAGTGTTTAATTTTTTCCGTATGTTGTATTGAATCATCCCATACTATACTAAAAAGATGCAAACAAACAAGCAAAAGGTATAGAAACCCAGTATGTGGGAAGCATTGGTCTTTAGCAGTTTGCATGAGTCAAATGGATCAATCTATGTACTCCTGACTAGGCCCCCGAAACAAACGACATAACCAAGTAGGAAAATGGAGCAGGTGCTACAAGTGGAGACAGTCAATGAGTACAGAAGCTGCTGTTAGAGACATAGTGTCAAAGTCTGAATAATAAAAAGGGGATAGCCACAAAAAATGGCCCTGTCCTGAGGGACTACACTTGACTGTGCAGCCTAGTCTTCTTCCACTTTTTTGAAAACCCATATAATTTCCCCCAACAAGCAGACCGTACAAACAGACAATTTAACAGGACTATGCATGCTGAAAGCACAATGATAATATAAAATTCAACACCTAAAAAATGAATAATCCTATTAAAAATGGGCAGAAGACATGAATAGACATTTTTCCAATGAAGACAGCCAACAGACATATGATGGCCAACAGACCCATGAAAAGACTCAAACATCACTGATCATCATGGAAGTACAAGTTAAAACCCCAGTGAAAAAGCACCTCACACCTATCAGAATGGGTAAAATCAATAAGAAACAACAGGTGTTGGTGAGGATATGGAGTAAGGGAAACCCTCTTACACTGTTGCTGAGAATGCAAACTGGTGCAGCCACTGTGGAAAACAGTATGGAGGTTCCTCAAAAAGTTAAAAATAGAACTATCCTACTATCCAGCAATTGCATTACTAGGTTATTTACCCAGAGAATACAAAAATACTAATTTAAAGGAATACACACACTCCAATGTTTATAACAGCATTATCTACAATAGCCAAATTATGGAAAGAGCCCATATGTCCATCAACTGATGAATGGATAAAGGAGAAGTGGTATATATATACAATGGAATATTATTCAGCCATAAAAAGATTGAAATCTTGCCATTTGCACAGACATGGATGGAGCTAAAAGTATTACGTTGAGCAAAATAAGTCAGAGAAAGGCAAATACCATATACTTTCACTCATATGTGGAATTTAAGAAACAAAACAAACAAGCAATGAGGAAAAAAAAAAGGGAGAGAGGCAAACCAAAAAATAGATTCTTAAATATAAAGAACAAACTGATGGTTACCAGAGGAAGGTGGGTGGGAGGATGGGTTATATATGTGATGGGAATTAAGGAGGGCATTTGTCATGAGCACAGGGTGATATATAGAAGGGTTAAATTATTGTACACCTGAAACTAATATAACACTGTATGTTAACTAACTGTAATAAAAATAAAAACTTCAGAAAAATAAAAAGAAAAAAATTGAAAAGCTTTTTACAAGAAATGAAGAAAACATGTGTGTGTGCAGAGCACAAGAGGAATTGGATTGTAGAATGACTAATTAAATTGTATTGCTTTCATAATTGAACCAAATCAACTAAGAGGACTTTCAAAGTAAACAAGATAATGGAAGGCATGCAAATTCAAACTTTCCAATACAATCTCTACAAAACAGTACAGACCAACAAGGAGTAAAAACAAAATCATTAATCACTTGTGCTTATGTATGCATTCTACTTCTGGGTAATTTGAAGTTTTGGTGCTTTGTATTTTCTAGTCATGTTGAAGGAAGAGAATTTATATGTTGGATTTGTATATAGTATATTAGAATAATTGGAAAATTTGGAATAAAATTTATTGGTTATAAAATATAATATTATATCAAAGTTAATTTCCTAACTTGATTATTTTACTGAGGTAATGAAAAGATAATATCCTTGTTTTTTATAAAAACTACACACTAACGTAATTGGGTTGATAAAGTGTAATATAATCACAAATTTCAGAAAAAGCTAATAATATGTGTATATTTGTATACATATATTATTATACATTATTATATAATATATATGAAGAGAAAATAATGTAAGTTATAAAATGTTAATAATTATTTCCTTCTGTAAGTGCTAATTTAACTTTGGAAGCAAATTTTAACAGTACCGCTTTGATTTAAGAAACTGTACAACAAATACCCCCTGCATATAGAAAATGATTACACATTCAAACAGTAAGGGATAAATATTTTTTTCTGAAGTACAAACACTCAGACATACAAACACATGTAGAGAAAACTGAGGAATTGAATTTATAATATTTTAGCTGTAGGCTAAGGGTAAATAGCATTTGAAAAAAAAAGTACCTGTCCATGCAAAGAGATGTTCTCTTTCCCAGTAGACTAAAAATTCTTAATTTACTAGAGCTCCAAATAGAAAAATGGAGAAAGAAATTCTCAGTTGACTCTTACCCAACAGAGATTAGATTTCTATAAATCATTGATCTATCACCAAAGGATCAGACCATGAAACTAAATTTGTAATCATTGTAGCTATTGATAAGAAATAATTTATTGGCTATAAACCAACACCATAAAGGAAACATAAAAGTATTGAGAGGAAAATGAAAAAAAAAGAGGAACTATCAAAGTTCTATTGTGATTTTGAATTCACTTCTGAGAGCTAGGAAAAGATATGCCTGGTTTTAAGCTGTCATAAGAGATGCACTTTGGCGACAAAATTTACTTAATCTTTTAAGGTAAATACACTGGGCGTATTTGTGAAAGACCTCTAAAATGGTTAAAATGATATATGTTTTTTTTTAAACAGGTAAAATTATGACTTCCATGCAAATATGAAATAAAGATACGTTAAAGATTTTATGTAATTCATTTTTAATAAAGGAGTCAGTAAAATGTTATACTCAGTTCAAACATGAGTCCAAATAACTCACTGAAGGAGAAAAAACTAGTGATAAAGGAAACAGTTTTTTCATGGATCTGGTTATCAGGAGAGTGCTACTGCCACCGTATCAGCTAACATATAAGCAACGTCTATAAAATTTTGATTTTAGGGTACATTACATTAAATTACATTACATTACATTAAAGATATTTTAAAACAACTGAATAATGGATGTTGATTTATTTAGCTTTTTACAATATATATATTTCCATCATAAATAAACTGAATATGACTGTTTAAAATGATTTTGAAATAAATCAAAACTGAGTTTATTTTATCTTTGCTAAAGGAAAACATGAATTTAATATACAAAGGAAAGCATGAACTTCAAACTGAAATGACTGTAATATTGTAATGCAATGGACATTTACAAAATTCTTTTTTTTTTAATTTTTTTATAGATGTGTGCAAATGAATGCAGTTGTTTGACTAAAGAAGACAATAAGGGATATTGGTGTCTATGTATTCCAAGATGGTCTTGCAAAATACAACTGATTATGAAGAAAGTGGATGTCAACATGAAGCTCTTTGTAAAGATGAAATTAATAAATTCAGGTGTTTATGCATCATTTGAACAAAGAATATTACCTATTTATCAAAAAGTTATAATTGTACTGACAAGCCAAATTTTTTTTTTTTTTAATGATTCAACAATTCTATACATTTCTCAGTGCTCATCAAAAAAATGTACTCTTGGGGCACCTGGGTGGCTCAGTTGGTTTAGTGTCTGCCTTAGGCTCAGGTCATGACCTTGGGGTCCTGAGATTGAGCTCCTCACCCAACACGCTGCTCAGCAGGGAGTCTGCTTCTCCATTCTCCCTCTGCCCCTCCTCCCTCATACTCTCTCTCTTTCTCTCTCTTAAATAAATAAGTAAAATGTTTTTAAAAAAATGTACTCTTAATTCCCTTTATGGATTTCAACTATCTCTCACCCACCTTCCCTCTGGCAGCCACCAGTTTGTACTCTGTATTGAAGAGTTTGGGTTTTTTTGTTGTATTTTGTTGCTTTCTAATTTTGTTTTGTTTCTTAAATTCTACATGTAAAATCATATAGTATTTGTCTTTCTCTGACTGACTTATTTCCCTTGTCCTTATACCCTCTAAGTCTTTCCATGTTGCTACAAATGGCAAGATTTCATTCTTCTTTATGGTTGAGTAATATTCTGTTTTATAACTTCCATACTGTTTTCCACAGTGGCTGCACCAATTTGCATTTCCACCAACAGTACATAAGGGTTCTTTTTTCTCCACATCCTTGCCAATACTAGTTATTTCTTGTGTTTTTGCTTTTAGCCTCCTGAACTATTTTTTAGTAATTAATAATAATGTTTTGTTGTTTAAAATGATTGGCATTTATATCTCAAACATATGCATATGTAGTTATTATATATTATTTACATAATGTATATTCTATCATGTACAACATAAGCACAATAAAAGAGGGGAAGAGAGAAAGACCTATAGTAATATTTTTCTATATCACACTAGAATTAAATTAGTATCTGTGATAGATTAAATCTGTGGTAGATCTGATAAGTTAAGGTGTGCATGGTAAACTTCAGAGCAACTATTAAGAAAATAACTCAACTAATGTAGTAAAAACAGCATTATAGATACTAAAAATTTGCCCTGCAAAGTATTTACTTAATACAAAAATAAGTAGTATCAGAAGATTAGAGATATAAAAACGACATGAGATATATGGATAACAAAAATGAGAATGACAAGCATAAATCCAACTATATTAATAATAACATTAAAATAAAATGGATTAAAATCCTATCAAAGGCAAAGATTTTCAAGTTAGATAGTTTCTGGATATAGACAGTATATACTATCTATAGGACACACACTGTATACTTAAATGTACAAAAGGGTTGAAAGTAAAAGGTAAGAAAAAGATACCATTCAATCAGCAACCATAGAAAGCTGGAGTATCTGTATTAATATCAGACAAAATAGACTTTAAAAGAAAAAAATGGTGGGCGCCTGGGGGCTCAGTCGTTAAGTGTCTGCCTTCGGCTCAGGTTATGATCCCAGAGTCCTGGGATCGAGTCCCACATCGGGCTCCCTGCTCCGCGGGAAGCCTGCTTCTCCCTCTCCCACTCCCCCTGCTTGTGTTCCTGCTCTCGTTGTCTCTGTCAAATAAATAAATAAAATCTTAAAAAAAAAAAAGGTTGATGCAAAAACAAACAACATTTTAAAATGACAAAGGAATCATGAGAAGATGTAGCAATTATAAACATATATGCACTTAACAACAGAAACTCAAAATACATGAAACAAAACCTGACAGAATTAAAGAAAGAAATGGCCAATTCAATAATAATAGTTGGAAACTCCAACACTCCACTTTCAGTAGTGGATATAACACTTGGTAGATGAACAAAAGTATAAAAAAATTGAAGAACACTATAAATCTACTAGAACTGGCAGGTATCTATAGAACACTCCACTCAACAACAGCAGAATGGCATTCTTCTCTAATGCACATTGAACATTTTCCAAGATAGATCATATGTTAATACAAGCTGCAATATATTTAAGGGGATTACAATAATAAAAAATGTTTTCTGACCACAATGTATTGAAATTAGGAATCAAAAACAATAAGCAATTCAGTAATTTACAAACATATGAGAATTAAATTACACACTCCACATAAGTCAGTGAATGTACAAGGGACATTAGAAAATCATTTAAGATTAATTAAAATAAATAAAAAATTCATAGGATGTAGGCAATGCAACATTTAGAATAAAAATTATAGCTGTAAATGCCTGTGTTAAAAACAAAGAAGATCTTAATCAATATCCTAAACTTCTACCTTAACATAATGGAAAAGGAAAAAAATTAAATCTAAAGCAAGCCAAAGGAGGAAAATCATAAACTTTAGAGTAAAATTAATTAAGTAGAGTATAGGAAAATAGAGAATATCAACAAAGCCAAAAGTCCATTTTTGAAAGGACTAACAAAATGAATAGGCCTTACCAATGCTAAGAAAAAGAGAGAGAAGAATCAAATTACTAAAATCAAGAGAGATAAAACATTACTTAAATTACAGAAAGAAAAAAGATTATAAGAAAACACTATGAACAACTGTATATCCCAAAATGTAGGTAGCTGTGATGAAATGCGGACGTTCCCAGAAAAATATAAACTAGTAGAACTGATTCAAAAGAAATAGAAAATCTGAATATATTTATTACAAGCAAAAAGATTAAGTTAGTAATTCAACAAACAAATAAAACTTCACACTAAGAAATGTTCAGTCCTAAATAGCTTCACTGGGGAATGCTAGCAAACATTGAAGCAGAATTAATAGAAATTATTCACAAACTCTTCCAAAACTAAATGAGGAGGACACATTTTTAAACTTATTCTATTAGACCAGTATTACAATGATGACAAAACCAAAGACATCACAAGAAAACTACAGACCAATATGTCTTGATAATCTGAACACAAAACCCCTCAGTATAGTTATAGCACAACAAATGCAGCAACATATAAAAAAGATTATACATCATGACCATGGGGAAATTATCACAGGGATACAAGGCGGTTTTAACATCCTAAAATCAATTAATGTAAATGTACCATGTCAATAGAATAATGGGAAAAAAGGATAACACATAATTCCAATAGTTGCGGGGGGGGGAAGACATTTTACAGAATCTAACACCTCTTCATGATAAAAACAATCAACAAATGAAGAATACAGTGGAACTTCCTCAACTTGATAAAGTATGCTGAACAAGGAGAAGAGGAGGAAGAAGAAGCAGAAGCAGAAAAAGCAGCAGCAACATAATTACATTCTGTTTAATGATGGAAAAAGACTGGAAATGTAAATGAAAACAACATAATAATTTACATCTGCTAGTATCAATAATATGATCAAAAAGAAAGATTAGTAACAAGTATTGGCGTTGGTGAGGATTTGGAGAAACTGGAACCCTCATATACTGCTGGTGGAATGTAAAATGGTGCATGCAGGTGCTTTGAAAAAGTTCATCAACTGATAAATAAAATGTGTTATATTTATACATGGAATATTATTCAGCAATAAGAAAGAATGGATTACTAAAACATGGCCACAGTATGGATGCACCTTGAAAACCTTATGCTATGGGAAAGAAGTCAGTCATAAATGACACATGCAGTAGAACTAAGTAAATATTAGTGTACTGAAACAATGATTTTCAGGAGTTTTTTATTAGAAGTATTTTTTGTTCTGTGATATAATTGCATTTTTTCTGACTTTGTGTTTCTTTGTTTATGGTAAACTTTTCTTGATACTCAGAAACTTTTGGAATCTTAAAAATAATCAGTATTGTTATGGCTTTTGACATTGTCTCATAATTAATACTGAAATAGAGCTTAACAAATTTTGCAAATATAAGTACTTCATATAAATTTAACAGTTTTTATATCAGCCACAATTCTAGAAATTACATAATATATCACCTACTATAATAGCAAGATACGCAAAATCTTAGAAGTAACTTTCAAAAGATGCTCATGTTCTCTATAAAAACGTCTATTGCACAATTAATTTTGATTAAAAAGAGAAAATAATAGATGTTCTGAACACATTAAAATGTAGTCCATAGGGGCGCCAGGGTGGCTCAGTCGTTAAGCGGCTGCCTTCGGCTCGGGTTGTGATCCCAGGGTCCTGGGATCAAGCCCCGCATTGGGCTCCCTGCTCCGTGGGAGGCCTGCTTCTCCCTCTCCCACTCCCCCTGCTTGTGTTCCCTCTCTCGCTGTGTCTCTCTCTGTCAGATAAATAAATAAAATCTTTAAAAAAAAAAAATGTAGTCCATGGATTTAGATATTATGCCTTAATCTGGTCAAGATAGCAATTTATCAAGTTAATTCACACATGAATGCTATACCAATAATATTGCTTATTATTTTAGAAACTAATCAACAAGTTAAAAAAACTATAAAAATAATAATATTTTATAAATAGCTGATTCATCTTTGAAAAGGAAGAGTTATTGGGTGGGACTTCATGTACCCTCTGCTATGATAACTATAAAATCCATATGGTGCCACTGTAAAAACAAACAGCGGACCAACAGAGAGCTTTGAGAACAACTCATGTACATATAGGATCTTGATATACAAGAAATTTGCCCACAGTTTAATGGGAATACACCGAAACTTTAGTAGAAGGGACTGGGAAAATGGTTCACTATGAGTTCACTATGAGACCGTAAATAAAACTGGACTACAGCTTTACACTTTATGTAGAAGCAAACTCTGAATATTCCATGAAGTCTTTTAGTTGCTAATCATAAACATTTTTCTTTTGAAATATATTCTATATAAATGCAGTTTACAGGGCATAATGGAAATGAAGTATTTTACAAAGGTTTGAGTATTACCACATTTTTGCCCTAAAATGTTCAAAAACATTTTTTGGGAATTTGGAAAAGCTTAATGGGAGGAAAAAATTTCACCAGCCGTTTTGTCACTCTGGACCTAGTGTAGTTTTTGTAATTATGGGATAGTAACTTGGCAACACCAAGCCCAGACTGTAAAGTGTTCATAGCTTCAACCCATTTATGAAGTTTAAATTTGTGCCCAAGTCACCAGCCCCTACTATCAGAAATATCATAACAAAATGAAATCTATTCATTCATATATTTATTAAACATTTGAGTACTCCCTAATTAGAAAACATTGGGCAAAATGTGAAAATGATATCTGATACCTGACCCCAGGTATCCATAGATAAATTAATGGTCTCCTCAGAACACATCTCATGGTTACTCTATATCATTTAGAAAGTATCTTTTTATATTACTAAAATAACTATTATTTCCACTTTCTAAACATACAAGTAGTTTGTGTTATAGCAATGAATTTTCTGCCTTTCTTTCTGGGACCTTTAAAATAAACCTGTTTCTTTCTTGAGCTATTTTAAAAAAAATTTCACATTTTCCATGAAATGCTAAATATAACCAAAACTTTATTTTTCAGTTATAAGCAAAAGTTCTATTTTAAAGTGTAAAATCTAAAAGTCCATGATAAAATCAAGTATAGTTGCAAAACCTATTTCTGTAGAGTCAGGAGGCTTATATAATAAATACAGCTTTATGTGAATTTGCCACAGAAATATATTTTGATTATGGTTTTCTTAAATTACTTCTGAACCAGGAAGTCTGGTGATTATTAATTTCTAAGACTATTTTAATTTTTGCCATGATATTGATGACTTTTTAATTAAGAAGTTGAATATCTTGTTTTGTGTTTATTTCGATATTTATTTATTTTAGAGAGCACATACGTGCATGCACCTGTGAGAAGGGGGAGGGGCAGAGGGAAAGAATCTTCAAGTGGCCTTCCCCTTAGCGTGGAGCCCACAGGGGACTAGATCTCAGGAACCATGAGATCAAGACCTGAGCGGAAACCAAGAGTCAGATGCTGAACTGACCGAGCCACCCAGGCGCCCCTATTTTTAATTTTGGATGTGTCATGCAAACTTTTCTGAGTCCCATGCAGAAGTTTTGTTGCATGTTACTTTCAGGAAAAAAAAAAAAAAAAAAGAAAAAAAATGGAAAGTGAACTGCATATCAATATGGCTTATTGTATGTCCCCATGTATGTGTATGTATTTTTTGTTTTCGGTTAGTCTTGCTACTACTAAACAACATTTCTCTAGTGACTAGATCCTTTTGTGTATTGCACTTACATGCATATATATATTTTTCCCTTTTATTGTCCCCTGGAAAATGAAATAACCTTGCTTCTTTAAGCTTTATAGTAAAATGATATAGAGGTCATTAATTCATTTAAGCAATTCTAAAGTAGATACCATTGTAATTCCATATCCATGCCAAAAGTTAATTATAATAAACTTCATTAAAGGAAACACTTTTGTATCATTAAGTTTCAACTACAGTATGGGTTGAAACTTAGCTAATGTATACATAATTACCTCCCATGTAGCTTTTTTTTTTCTTCTGGGTGCAAACCAATGTATATGTTACGATATAAAGTCAGAGTTTGACTATAATATAGCTTCAGGCTCTATGACTTTGCATGCTTTAATTTCATATGTCAAACAATAAAAAATGTATGCATGTTATATGATTTTGTGCTACCTGGGCCAGATTTTTTATTTTACTTCATTATATCTAAATAGCTTTTTATAGGTCTAACCTTTTTGCATTACTTTTCAAATTATCTCCTAAGACTTGGAATTTCATGAAGCTGTTTATTCAGAACATTTAAGATGACCTTTCTCTTGAGCATAATTCAGTTTTAATATACATGTGATGATTATATAATTAAACAATATTAATGGAGCATCTACTCTATATCAGGCATATGGATCATAATCTTAGGATTTAGGGTAATAGGTAGAGTGATATCCTTAATTTCATCTCTTCCCAGAGTATTTTCCCATTAAAAAACTAAATGATGAAAAAGTTTAAATCACGATATTTATATATGAGATCATATTTTCAACTGACATGTTTTTGCTTTGTTCTTTCAATCTTGTCTCTAACTTAAGCACAATTCAAATTGGCTTATTTAATAATAAAGTTAGTAATACATTCATGAAATCTTTTAGTCCAATTTATTTTCTCAAAGTAAAAGTTCTATGAAATTATAAGAACAGTTTAAAATTATAAATAATATATGTGGACCCCTATAATTTTCTTGACTTTCTAACAAAATTGATGTATTTGTCACTGAGAAGTTTTCAATTTAATAGCAATTTATCTTAGCACTGGGTATCCATATATACATGTATGCCAGCATTTACATGCCTATTATTAACTGGGATGACAAAATGCTCCACAAACTTGTACATGATTGGGTGCGTGTTTTACTAAACTGGAGAAACTTATTTAGGTCAATGATTTTCAGAGAGATGGTCTTACATTCTGGGGACATTTTGGATTCTAGGGTCATTCTACTGTTAAGTATAATTGGTTGAAATAGCTGGCATTTAGCAGGTAAGTGGTGGACAATGAGTGTTATAAATCTTTCAATGCACAGAATAGTTCCATGAACAACAACGGCAAAAAGTGTTCCATGGTTTGCACAATTTCCAAAAGTCCCAACATACATTAATATGGATATAAAGCCTTTTTATAAACATCTGAGCCAATATCTTAACTTCATTTTACAAATGTATACAAATGTATAAAAGTACAAAATATTTTTTATAAAACTTTAATAATCATTGGGTTTTCCAGGAATTAAACTTTCATGTTAATCAAGGACATACTATGTTATATTCAGAAATGTATTAGAATTTGTTAGCCATATTGGAAAATCACATCATCCTACTTGAATTTCTAATAAGAAACTACTATAATCAGTCTCCATATATAGCTGCCAAGCCTGTGTTCAATAACTTTGTTTCAAGTAAACATATATACATATGATATGGTTGGTATCAGACTTACCTGCCCAGTAATAAACACACTTAATTCTCTCCTATGAAATAGATGTAGTACTGATAATTTTACAGATGAGAAAACTAGGGCACAAAAACTTCTAAATAAGTTAGAGAAGAGTTAGACCCAAGGTTCCCATTCCAAGGATAGTGCTTTGAATATATCAAAGCATCAACTATACCGACTGCCATTAACAATCTCAGTGATCCTTGGGAAATTGCATTAAATGGCTAAGTTTCTCACAACTACAAGAAGAAAGGTTTGAACTAATTGACCTTTAACATTCTTGTTGGCTCCAAACACCTACCATCATATAAATTTATGAGTGTAATGACTTAGGTTCAGTAGGTTAATTTTCGCTAATAATAACAAGCAAAGTAATTTGACATTGCTCTTCTCAACTCATTGACATGTTTATATGATTATCTTAAGTGCCCTTTGAATAGTTGGCAAAGGATACTTTAAAATCACAACACTTTATTTTAGGCCAAAGATTGTCTCTTGAATTAGTGTCTTTCTCACCTTACGCCTTCTTTTTCTGATGCTTTATGTGCATGTATATGCAATATTCAAAGGAATAAATGTGTTCATATTATATAGTGTATAATTGTAATAAAATGGCATCTCATAATCCACTTTACCAAAGGTGGTGCCTAGCCTATAGATAAGACCCAAGAATGTTCAATATATTTAGGTCAGTGCCAGTCATATAGAACATGCAAATATATATTTATGGAATGAATATAGAAATGAATGAATGCTTTCAAGAGAAACTATTATTAATTAAAACCCCATTTTTCTTAGGCATGAGGTTAAATACTTCAAACTTGTTTTGTGCGCGTCTCAGCCTATTGATAGTGATGCTATCGATTAGGAATGCCTGGGGCACTCGGCCCTCACTTGTCGGCTGCCAATGCCTGGGACACTCACCTACCCGCTGGGAATGCCTGGGGCAGTCACGTGGGTCTGTGCTAAGCTCTGGAGCGCCCTTACAGGCATTTCCCCAAGCCAGTGTTGCTGCAGCAGCGTCCCCTGTGGTTTTTATTATGATTGCAAGATGCACCTCAGTGAAAAAGCAAGTTTTTGTTTTGTTTTGTTTTGACCCAGGTTCCGGCAGGCACAGGACAGGCCACACAGGCTGCATCTCAGGTAAAGACAAAGCAGACCTAGAGTTGTGGCTTTATTGAGATGGAGGGAGTGGTGTCTAGGGTTTCTTGGATTCACTCTGTTGGTGAATTTAAAACACACCAGCCAGCGAAGCCAAAGAGTGGGAAGGGAAAAGCAGGGTCACACAAAAGGTCGGTCACCTAGGTCAACCAAGGCTTTCCGAAAAGGGAACTTCAGGTGGGTCAGCCTAGTTGTGTAGCTGGCAGTATGTTTATTCAGGATAAATATCTTTGAAATGAATGCCTCGACACTCAAAAATTTATGTTGGGCACTTATATTGCAATCAAAAAGCTAATTGTCAGGCACTCACAATGCACACTTCCACAGAAATCCTGACAAACACTTACCTTGTCCTTTAGCCTCCACTCTCCTAGGATACATAGCAGTTAAGTGGCAGAACCTGTGTTTGAGTCTAGGTCTGTCTTTTGCCAAAGTTCTTTTTAGTCATTCCACACAATAAGCAGTATTAAGTTTTGCCAAGTATCGACATTTTCTGTAAGAATATTTTAAAAGTGTGCCCCACAACCATATTTATTGATTTGCTCTCCTGTGTATTTAAGTGAATATGTGATAAATATTTAAATTTTATGACTAATTGGATTTTTTGTTTTTGCATGTTGCAGATCCAGCTGTTCTGTTTACATGGACCGATTCTATATCCTCAGTGTTGAAGACTGCTTAGGAAACCAGAGTACATCAGTGCATAACCTCTGCTTGGTCCATTTGCACAACTGCAACTGTAGCTGTCTGCAAAAATACGAAAGAAACATCTGTGAAATAGAAACTGAAGATTGTAAATCTGTGCCCTGCAAAAATGGAGCAACCGACATATATTTAAGTGGCTATTTCTTCTGCAGATATATCCCAGGATTTACAGGCAAGTATTTCTGAGAAATCAAATTCTCTAGTGGATAATGTTAATACATTTATTTAACGTATCTCAAATGTTTCTAATGATTGGTATGGTAGCCTGCTTTCTCATTTAGCAAAGAAGAAATATCTTCACTTGGACAAATAGGATTGGTTCTTTGGGCAGTTACATTACTGACTACACAGCCTTGGCTCAGGCAAATGAGGCTAAAAAGGGCCAGGCTGAACCATAGAGAATATGATATATATGGCAAAGATCTGAGGAGAAAAACAGGCAGCCTTAATCTCCCAGTAATTCGCCTAAACAGCTACAGTATTGCCCTTCACCTCCTCTTTGGCTGCCAAGTGCAGAGTACTTAGATTAAAAATAAAACTTAATTTCAGTATTTTCCAGGTCAGTTTAAAGCTCCATTAGTAAGATTAAAAAAATTCCATAAAACCACAAACATACTATATCCTCTGTAAAGTCATAGAAGATGATACAGTGACTATGTGGTAAAAGGCATCTTTTGATATAAAAATTGCAGAAATTAAGCATTCAAATTTATGTTTGAAATTTTATGCTTGGTCTTACATTGAAATGATTATTAATAATAATTTCAAAACTTCTTTATTTTAATTGCTTTATAAAAAGTAGTATGGAGGCCACACAGAAGAAAATAATATTGTCACTTTTAAATCACACCTAACTTTAAGTAAAATAATGAAAAGAAAGTTCTGTGCAACTAGATATCCCCTTTTATTAGGCAAGCCCAACTCTAAACGTTATTTGTATTTCCATCTTAAGATGAAAAATATTTTTACCTATTTGATATTTAAAGTAATATCCTGAAGGTTTTGGAAGCAATTTAAAAAGATAAGGTCCAAGAATAGAATGGTGATATTATTGGAATAAATGTACGGCCATCCAGTTTAGTTTTTTTTTTTTTTTTAAATGAAAATATTTTTGTACGAATTCTGTAAGCTTGCTAAAAAGTTTGTCCCATTACTTCACATTTCACATTTCAAACATGTTCTTAGTAAAAATAAAATAGCATAAAATGTGCTAGTATTGTTGAAACATAGGTATCTGCCTTAGGGAAAAACAAATACATATATACACCTGTTTTGTAAACATAGGATATCCTCCAAAATTCAATGAGAATATATTAAGCATCAACTATACATAAAATGGAATAAAGAGTGGAATTTAACTCCTCTTAATACCATTACTAAGAGAAAATGTCCTTTGATATTTGTATAATCTGTGTGTATACATACATATGTATATGTGCACACATAGTGAGCACACTATCATTTTATATATCACGATTGTATATTGGTTGTAAATTATATCATTAATATGTATTTTATACATATATATATACACACGTACAAACACTATATAGTTAAACCACATGTAGCACTCATCATTGATATATAGTAGAAAATTGGTATGACTCAGTCTTCAGTTGGGAATAAAAAATTAAACCCAATTTAAGATTTACAATCCTATATTATTAGGAAGGCCTGTGTCTTCTATGAAGTTTCTCTGTTTCTACTGAATTGCAAAGAACTCTGTGGGTTTCCTCATATCTAAATATTCAGTCTACTTTTAAACTCTTCATGCAGTGAAATGTGAAGAAACTGATCAGTCTCAATTTTCCCAAGGTTGCAGACTTAATCCCACTGAAAGCAGAATATTTTGGGAACAATTTAAAATCAGTTCCCCTTTTCCTCATCACCCCTTTCTCTCCCTCTGTTTGGCTTCTCCCTATGTCAGTTTTCTCTCCCTTGATCTGGATTCTTCCTCTATCCAATCTCTCCTCTTCTAGTTTCTTTCCCCTTTATTTTTTATTTCTCCTTTCCTTTTCTCCCCTTCCATCTGGTTTCTACCCCTCTCTTTTTTCCCTTAATCTAGTTTTACCACCTCCATCTATGAACTCATGTGTTTCCTATAGAAATTTATAAGGTGTTACCATACCTTTCATGTAAGGTGTAATGACTTCTTTCTTTATCCCATCACCTTTTGGGGGAATTTTAGCCTTATATGCAAACTTCTAGGTTAAATGTTATCCCTGTATATTTAGCCCAGGAGATCACAAACTTTAGTGCTCATGAGAATCATCTGGATGTTAAACCTCAGCATGTCAACCCTACCTCAGGTGTTTCTCATTCAGTAATTCTAGGGCTCAGTAGGTCTGGGTGATGCTGATGGTGCTGGATCATGAACCACACTTAAGAGAAACACTCTTCTAACCCATTATTATATTCCTGAAGAGGGTTGGTATGGATACGAAAATGTAAAATTCAACTTCAAATGTGGACTTCATTCAGCACAACATGAGGAACCCCTCTAGTCTAATCTCCTGGTACCACTAACTCCTGGAGTAAGGTGATGCCATCATATGGTAAGGCCATATACTTGGGTGGATCTTATATGATTTAAATTTAATTCCAGTGCTATCATCTGAAGTTCCCCAAAGATTTTAAAATCTGGGAGTAATTCCAGTGGATATTTTTTCAGGCAGTAGCCTTTTTGCAATTCTCTTCTTATTCATATCTATGATATTTTAGTGATGGAATCAAAGTTTTATTTATTTTTAATTTTTTTCTTTGTCAGTTTGATACTTTCAACATTGCTGGTTTCTAAAATGGTTTATAGTCAAAATAAGAGCTCTAAGCTAGTAGGATAAATTCTTATATAGAATTGTCTTTGTCTTTATTTCAAATATTTTGGGTTTCTCCTGCTCTTAAGTAACCAAATTCTTTTCCTCCTCTTATATATACCCTCAGTTGTCTTGGTAACAGGGAGAGGCTAGGAAGCTCTTTGATTAGCAGGAGGATCCAAGTTGTTCCATACAATTAGGCCCAGCTTTTCCCTACTTAAAATGGGCCTGAGCTAAGCCTCCTTGATAGCCGCCTTCTTTTCAACTGATTTCATAGTAAGGGCCCCTATCTTAAAAGCAAACTCCTTCTCTGCTATAGTCTTATATACTGTAAATTTGACTTGTACAGCTCTGTGGTTCTCTACCCTCCCAGATGACAACTTTCTTTTCTTTTAAGTCTCAGTTACCTTGGCAATAGAAACATTTTCAAATCCCATGCATTTTTTTACACACACTTCCTTTTCTTCTATATGTTAGTTCCTATTCCTGTAGAAATTCAGGAGTATGTTTCAACTAAATTTGTGCTGCAGCTGGAGCCCAGGTCCATTTATACACTCTCAATTATTAATGCCTGATTATCAATATTCTGATATATTGGCTTATATCTCAGATGGCATGCCCAGTTTGAGGTAGTATGAATATATGTACCTCAGAACTTTGGTGAGTCTGTTCTTGTTGACAGAGATGATTGGGGTCCACGGAAAGCCCACTTCATCCCAAATGTTTC
Organism: Leptonychotes weddellii; assembly: GCF_054177405.1. Classification (NCBI taxonomy): domain Eukaryota; kingdom Metazoa; phylum Chordata; class Mammalia; order Carnivora; family Phocidae; genus Leptonychotes; species Leptonychotes weddellii. Next base: position 47,800,317 of record NC_138376.1, on the reverse strand, counting down.
TCTTAAACCTGGTACTGACAGAAGAAAAGTCAAAGAATTTTATGAATCCATTTCCCTAATCAAGTCACGCATGTTTTATTTTGATTTTCCCCAAAGCATTCTAAAAGTCCCTAAGGGACAGAAAAAAAGGTGGTATACAAAGAGAAACATTCTTGGGCACATTCCTGCTTCTACTGTGTCCAGAAAGGCTAAGTCCCTGGTGTTTATCAGAGCACTCACTCCAGTGATCATACTGCCTCAGACTATCCAATCCACTTAAGAACTGAACTACTTTACACTGGGTGTTAAAAACTGACACCATTGGCTGGAATTTACCCTCAGATACTTCCTTCCACATTCTTGTCTCCCTACTTTGAATAGAACCTGAGTTAATTTGGCCTTCATAATTACCAATTCTGTTATGACATCACAGATATTTTTACGGAAAATAAGTATTTCATTTTGTATTGCGATCATTTAAAAACACACAAATATCAACCTCAATTTTATATCTTAAGTAATTGATTTTTCATATATAACTGAGAGGAGGAATTAGGAACTGTTATATAAGCCTGGTGCTTATATTCATGCTTTTCTCTAAATTTCACTGTGACAATGTTAGTCCTTCTCCAAAGAGATGTATCACATTTGTTTGTTTAAATTTAGTCACTGAGGTTGTGCCTTAAATCCAGTATTCCTTTTTTTTTTTTTTCTGTGTCCTCTAAGCCAGCATGTTCAGGCTCTCATTGGAGCTGCATGCACATCCTCTCTCTTCACAAAACCTCCATTACCTTTTGTGTCTGCCCAGAGCTTTTGATATATATTATAGGATCATGTCAAACCCAGCATCATATTCAACCATGTTGGATCTTAAGCCAGGACAGATCTATAATCAGGGGAGGGACAGGGTCTCATGGCTTCAGTATATTGTGAATTTGGCTCCTCACGGAAATGGACCTGGTTTCTCAAGGAACATAACATGATTCTTTTAGTAAACCCAGGAGACTTATCACCAGGGACCTGATCTGTCTAGGAGTACGAGAGTATGGGCCATTCTGCAACATAGAACAATCCCTAAATTCCCAGAGGTGACCCCCAGAAATGCTTTCTTTTGTCTTTGTCAACTCCCTACTTATGTCATGGAAAGAACAACCTCCCTTATAGAAAATTAGTATTGTATTTTGTGTACATATATATGATTTATAACTTTTTTTAGTTACATATAAATTATGAATATCACTTTATGTCAATAAGATAGAGATATGTCCTCACTTTTAAGGCCTTCAAAGTATTTGCTTAAATGAATTCACCAAACCTGAAATAGAATTGCTAGATCAAAGGAAATATATATGGATTTTTTTGATTGTTTTTGTTTTTGTCTTATACAACAACATTCTCTGTCCTCTTTTACACATTCACCAGCAGTGTGTGAAAAGTACTTTTCTCTTACACATTCACCATACCAAGTATTAAGTTTTAAATTTTTTTTTTCCAATGTGATATGCAAAATTTTATCCCATTTTGATTTTCACTTCTTGGAGTAATAACAAGAGTTGAGTATGTACAATGTGAATTTCTTCCATTTGGGATAACTTTATAGGTTCTTTATCTGTTTTTTTTCTAATTGAATGTGTCTTATTTATTTCTCACAGTTCTTTATAATTTAAAGGCAGTTTCACTTATTATTTCCAGGGAGAGAATTGTATTATCTGCAAATAAGGGTAGTTTTTCTCTCTTTGTTTTTTTCTTATTTACTTACTTGATTTTATGATGATGTTAATACCATTTTGTCACATTTCTGAGATAAAGTACAATACTAATGGTTATAGTAGACATCATTTTCTTGTTCCTGAATTTCATGGGACTTTACGTTCTGTAACCATTCTACCTAGTGTTGGCTTGATATTAAATAGATAATAAATAAGGCGGAATCTTTACATTTCTAATTTAAAAATCTTAAGAACAGGAGGTGAAGTAATAATATTGCATAATAGCCATTTAGTACAGTAACATTTACTTTTATTTGCTTTTATAATTTTTAAATACTTTTGAATATATACATGCACTTACAAATTGGTCTTTTATATGTGTTTTTAGAAGTTTTGTTTTCAATCTTATACTTTTATGCTTATTTTATACAAAGACATGAAAAACATTTCTTTTTACTCTGTACCCTGAAATATTTAAAATAAAATGGTCTGAAAGGATGCAAAAATTTTTATTGCTAATAATTAAGATAAATATTACTCTTAGGAAGATTAGTTCTTTTTATGAATTTATCATCACTTTCCAGGGTTTTATTGTCAACTTACTAATTTACATGACTTGATATAATTATTAATATTAATGGCTTTAAATTTCAATTGTCATATAATAAAGTTTTATTTGACTTTCTCAATTTTATCCTGATTTTTTACATATGTATATGTGTTGTCGTGTGTTTTCTAATTAGCTAGAGTTTAATACAATTGTTATTTTCAAGGACCTTGCTATTCATAAACTTATAATTCTCAAGTTTTCTGCTTTATATTTAATATTTTATACATTTAACAATAGAATTCCTTTCTTTAGCTTTAGGAAACATCATAAGGTCTTGCTCTTTTTATTCTTTAATTTTTGTTTCCTTGTAATCTTTAGTTAATTTGTTATTTAATAATGAACTTTCGTAGCTATAGATTTTACTCTGGGTATTATTTTGCCTGTATTTTAGAAATTCGATATATAGGTTTTATTTTTATTTTTTATTTTTATTGCTTTCTAAGTAGACTTATTTCATGCTTGATTTCCAACTTTGTCTGTGAATCAATATGGCATTTGAAGATAAGATTTCTAAGTTACTTGGTAATTTTGTTTAATCTTTGGTTCTTAATTTCTAGTGTCGCTGCATCATTGATACAACATAGGGTCATCAATAATTGTTTTTTGGTATATTTTTCCTTTTTATTTTGAAAACATACAGAGAAATGAAATTGTTTTTTATAATTTTCCTAACTGTAGAGGATTACTAGTGGCTACTGGTGGCTCAAGGGAAAGTTGCTGAGAAAAATCCCTACTGTGAGGGCTTTTATAATTTGTAATGATTTGTTGTAATTTGTTAGCAGTGTATGCATTGAGTGCAAAAGTAATGAATGTTGGATTCATACTGACTTAGCATATGCTAATTCTTTTAGAATAATAGTTGGATATTTAGAAATAATATAATTTGTGTATATTCTTTTTTTCCTATGATTTTCATATCAGGCTAGGGATAAGAATAATCTCAAGAGATTTTTCAGGAAGAGAGATTTTTAGGTGGCATCTCAGGTATAACATATTCAAATGTTTGAAAGTTGTGTTGAAGAACAAAAATGTTTCAGTCTGTACACCAGACTCTCATATGGTTTTGAGTGTAGCAAGTGTTGGATTCACTTCCCTATATGTCTTCATAGATATACACATACACATACATAAATGTGTACATATATATATACACACACATGCAATATAAATAAATTAGAGGCCTGGGCACCTGGGTGTCTCAGATGGTTAAACATCTACCTTTGGCTCAGGTCATGATCCCAGGGTCCTGGGATCGAGTCCTGCATTGGGCTCCCTGCTCCTTGGGGAGCCTGCTTCTCCATCTGCCTCTCTCCCTCTCTCTCATGAATAAATAAATAAAATCTAAAAAAAAAATAAGTTAGAGGCCCTTGTGTCAATTGTTTTTTAAATAATTTCCAAGTAGTTCTAAAATTTTTCTTTTTTAATTTGAGCTATGTTATGTAGCTCAAACTATGTTATGTTAAGCTATGATATGTATTCCCCAAACTTCAGTTTATCTTATAAGTTGTATTTTTATAAAATAAACATATTTTCCTTTTTAATACCTATTTCTGGGATACTCCTTTGTTTAATATTACTTTTGTCTTTTATTTGGAGATTTTAGTCCATTTATATTTAATATAATTGTTTTGTACTTGGGTTTAAATATATCCCTACATTATTTGTTTCCATTTGTTTCGTTTGTTCTATATTACATTTTTTTCTCCTTTCCTATATTCTTTTGGATGGGTTAAGTATTTTCTTATTCCATTTATTCCTCTGTTAAGTTGATGTTTACATATACTCTTACTATTCTTAGGTGCTCACCCTACAGATTATAACATTTTTAATTAGCTTAACATATTTTAATATAAATTAGTACTTGTACCACATTCCAGGAAATGCATAGGCCTTACACATTTTTACCACATTAAACCCTCCAGATAGGTGCGTATTTTTGAATATGTTGTTTTATGTATACTTAAAGCTGCACAAGACATTATTGTTATCATTTTACATTGACAATATTTATTTAGATTTACCTGCATTTTGTTCTTTTTTTTTTTTTTAAAGATTTTATTTATTTATTTGACAGAGAGAGACATAGTAAGAGCAGGAACAAGCAGGGGGAGTGGGAGAGGGAGAAGCAGGCTTCCCACGGAGCAGGGAGCCCGATGCGAGACTTGATCCCAGGACCCTGGGATCATGACCTGAGCCGAAGGCAGACGCTCAACGACTGAGCCACCCAGGCACCCCCTGCATTTTGCTCTTTTATTGTTGTTATTTCCTTCCTGTATCTCCAGGCTTCCAATGGCTTTCTCTTACCATATGTGTGATAATCACTATTTAGCATATCCTTTTAAGCATTTCTGCTGTGATGAATTCTCCATTTTCTGTTTGTCTAAATATATTTTTATTTCACGTTTATAGTTTTTTTTTTTTTTTT
>NC_138376.1:47756916-47795094 GCF_054177405.1 Leptonychotes weddellii | reverse complement strand
GAGAGCAGGAACACAAGCAGGGGGAATGGGAGAGGGAGAGGCAGGCTTCCCGCCGAGCAGGGAGCCCGATGTGGGACTCGATCCCAGGACCCTGGGATCATGACCTGAGCCGAAGGCAGACGCTTAACGACTGAGCCACCCAGGCGCCCTCACGTTTATAGTTAAAAGATATCTTATAGTAAGAAATCTGTAGATGAGTTAAATGAATGAAGTGACTGTGACTACAAATTAAATGTCTTGGCAGTGATATATTTAAAGATGTATGTCTTTGCTGACATACATGCATATACATATATGTGCATGTATGTATCTGTCATCTATCGTGTGATATTGTTTGTTCTATAATAACTTTTACTCCTATTTATTGGTTCATATATTTTATTTTATAAAGCACATCCTGGCACAGAAAATTTAGCAAAAGGCTCAGACAACTGAGATACCAAATGTTTCACATGAGTCATGCCACAGCTTGAGCCAGGTCTTTACTTATAACATTCTCTTATATGCAAGTTTGAGGCTCATGTATACTGATTATATTCTAAAGAACAGAAAATCGGTGTGAGATCAAAATGTTTAACAAATTAAGAAATTCAAATATTTTAAGGTAATTCATAAAAATTTCCTTTAATCAAACAATTAATATACATTTAATCTTGTTAATACTATGCTACTCTATTCATTTCTGGTTGAAATATGGCTGAAATCAAGGGAATTATGATGGGAATTATATTTCTGCCTACATTGACCCTTAGGCTTTGAGCTTACTGAAGGTTCATCTAACCAAATAGAAGAAAGGAACCATAGACACATATTTGAGAGGTAATATTAAAGAAAAAGCTGTGGGAAAGAGGACAGTTGTTCTTTACTCTGGAAGATTCTTATTCTGTCCTTTGTGGGTTTGGTATTTAAACTTCTTCAAAAACAGAAAAAAAAATAAACTGAAAATATGGGACTTTAAAATGGCAAAGGAATTGCAGCCTTCCTGAAAGTAGCGTGTGTCGTGAGGATTAGATGGCAGCTTTTTAACTTTAGTACAGCATCTTTTCTTTCAGATTCTGACTTCATTCTAAATTGTGATTTCCCCCAAACTCATTAAAATGCAAATGCTATGCAAAACAATGTTTGCATAATTATAAAAAATTTACTAAATGTTGCATTTCAGGAAGAAAAAGGTTATGTGCAGGAGTTTAATTAGTGGTCTGGCAACACAAAATATTCGACATTGGTTCTAATTGTAAGCGCATCTGGGATTTTCTCCAAAAGAACTAGATTTCTAAAGGTCAAGCATTTATATTAAAGTGTTATAAAATAACCATCTTGTAATAAGTAAGATGAGCAGCTTTTCATCAGAAGTAGTACAAATTGACTTCCTGAGGGAAATGACACAATATATTCATCTCAACATGAGATATTTGTATTGATATATTTATCATTTATGCTGAGATCATTTTTATACTATGGAGTATTCCAAAGCAAATGGCAGTAAAAATATAAGCATGAATTTCACCCACTCTGGGTCAAAGTAGCTAAAGGCTTTTTTTTTTTTTAAAGAAATGGCTCTTGGTCCTGTTTCAGCTAGAGACTATAATCTTTATAGAGCACCTTACTTCTTTTTCAGTTTCCCTATTATATAGGTTGACATTCCATCTTCCCTTTGTCTACTTGCCCCAAATGTTATGCGAAATATTGAATGGATCTTGAGTTTCCTGAGAGAAATCCAGTTTATTAATAGAAGATGATAATATTACTAGAGCATAAGAGTCCTTTAGCTGGTCCAGACTTAATTTCATTTTTTTTTGCATTTTCCCATTGAAGTTAAAAAACCATCAATAAACCAGCTAACAAACCAGCAGCTATCCAAACAACAATAACAACAAAAACCAAAATGGCAAACCCCATTAGCTATTTTTAATTGCATCAAATATCAAGAAGCCCAGGGCCACAAAGAATTTAAATTTCAATGTGAAGCTACACACCATCAATAAATGTCAGCATGTTACTGATAACTTATTGTGATATTTTTCTTTTTCTTTTCATTCAAAGCATTTTTAGTTCTTTCAAAGAAAGTTATTTCCTTTCATTAGGTGGATTTTTTTTTTTTCGTTTCAGTGAATCTTAAGCACGTGGATAATATAGTTTTATCTGTATTAAAGTCATCATATGGGGGCGCCTGGGTGGCTCAGTCGTTAAGCGTCTGCCTTTGGCTCAGGTCATGATCCCAGGGTCCTGGGATTGAGCCCCACATCGGGCTCCCTGCTCAGCGGGAAGTCTGCTTCTTCCTCTCCCACTCCCCCTGCTTGTGTTCCCTCTCTCGCTGTGTCTCTCTTTGTCAAATAAATAAAATCTTAAAAAAAAAAAAAATAAAGTCATCATATGTTAAGTGTTGAAGATATATGTATATTTCCATGGGTTTCTAGGTCCTAATTTTTAATTCAAAAGATGTAGAAATTCTGTTTTTAATTCAATCAGATTATGACTTGGTGTCAATAATTAGTCAGTAATTTTACATGTGGGCTTAGAGAATATAATACTTGACGGACTAAAGGAATGAAACTGAGTTTTTTAAAAGCCTCATGAAATGCAAGGTACCCAAAACAAGAAATAACAAATGACAGCAGGACATGTCTACATTTGGCAGAGATTAAGATAATATATAAGGGCTATATTGTTAATTTGAAAGTATGATACATGCATACTGTATAATAATTTTAATTATTAAGCAACTGAACAATAACGGAATGAGAGTAAATAAAAATGGAGATTGAAATAAACATATTTTATTATATACAGTAGAGGTATGGAAATAACATTGTTCCAAGTAGAATGAATTTACTAGCTGTAAAATCTAACTTGATATTTTCTGTATTTATAATATCCAACAGGCATAATAAAGAAACAGTTGGGGAGAATATTTGGGGTAGGTCAGAATTTCCTTTTAGTTCCCTGGGTACCTGACTATCCTAGGAAACATTCTTTGTTAGCCCAGGCAACCTCATGATGGGTAGAGGCCAAAGTAGTCCATGACATCATCATCCAGAATACTGTTATAAGATGCGTTAAGTTCCAGCAGTAGCTGGGGAATTTTTCTTCCTGACTTTTCTGCATACTGTTATAGGTTAAATTATGTAGTTCTCAAATTCCATTCTCTTTCCATTAGGAACTGAATTACTTGTGCACTCACAATTCAGTTTGCTATGCCAGTAATATTTGTATGTTTACAGAATTTCCTATTACTTAATAATTTTTCTATTGGTAGGCATTACATAATTTTTATATTTTTGTACTTTCTAATTTCTCTGAAAATTTCAGTCTGCTGCTACATTCCATAAACAAGCTTCCAAGTGCTACTGAAGGAAAGTACCTCTCCAGAATGATCATTTTTATGAATAGAAGATAACATGGATTTTCTTGCTGTCAGGGCATTTCTTAAGAGATTTCTAATCTGTACAAGCTTCAAAAATGCTGCCTAATCTAAAAAGTGTTATAAAATAGCAGCGAAAATGCAGCAGAAGAAAAAATGATTTTTTTTTTTTTATTCCTCAGAAAATGATGTGACTTCTCTATCTTCTGTTATTTTGGTTACTTAAAGGTAATCCTGGGCTGGCCTCACAAATATGAAAATGATGATTTTTAATTTAAATTCTGTGAGAAATAAAAATAGACAAACTAGTCACAGTACAAATAACAATAAAATGATTGCAAAGTTATATTTCAGAAACTTAAGCCATAAAATGTATCAGAAAATGATACAGACATTTTAAATCCAATTTTCCAATTATCTATTTCTTGTTTTAAAATTTAATATATATGTTGTTATTTTTAGAAAAGATATCTAAGGATCTAGAATACCTTTCAAACTACCGTTCTATTTAGTGGCTGTATAGGAATGTTGAGTTTCAAAAATTTTTTTGAAACATTTTCTTTCAAGGGAGTACATTAATGTTAGTTAGACCTTTAAACAGGAAAAAAAAAAAGGTTGACAATAGTAATCTATGTCACATCAGAAGATATGAGAGAACAGTTATTTTGGTTCACTCAGACCTAAAATATAGCCAGAAAACATCAAATACCCATGAGTATATAAAAATGAGAGAGAGAAGAAAGTTTAGCCTGCTTTTCAGAATAACATTTCACTTTGTTTTCATTTAATTAGGAATAGAATTCCTGTATGACTACTTTATAGATTATCTAATAGCTTACTATATGAATGCTACATAAATGTGAATTAACAAAATATATTTTGATAAACTATAGAGTAATCCAAGTTTATTGCTTCATAAAGTCTGTCAATGTTAGGCCTTTTAAAATATACCCTAACAAAATAATGCATTATATATTGATCTATCCATCTAATTATCTACCAACCTATCTATGCTTTCATACATGTATTTATTTAGTTGGATACAAGGTATCAAATAAAGTCATAGGGATTAATTATATATGTAAAACCATTTAGTAAATTTGTACTTTTTATATGTATACACTAAATATGAATGATGAATTATACTAGCAAAATTTAAGCTGGATGTATATATAAGATGAGATATTTTCAAAGAAGTATAGTCGGATTTTCATTATATCATTGATATGCTAATTATAATAGCACTAACTTTATCAACTTTAGTAGAGTTATAAGCACACATAAAATTTTAGTTTTTAAAATGTTATTTGTTGTTGAGGTTATATTAATAAGTTTGTCTTGATCCAACTTAATATTCTTTCCACCATTATCCTATACCTTTAATATCTAAATCTATACATGTACTCTGGATTTCTATCTGTATAAGTTAGAAAACTCAAGTACTTCTTTTGGAGAGTACTGGGTCACACTTTCCACCTCACCTTTAGGGTCCTGCTGGGATTTACTTCTAGTTATAGTTCTAGAAACAAAGAGGGTTGTTAAGTGTTGGGGTCCTAAGAAGAATTGGCATTGTCATGGATGGCAGCTTCCCCAAGGGAGTCCACTGCTGTTTCTTCAGGTAATGCAGGGTTAATTTCCTAAGAAGGGAGTAGAGTGGCCCACTTGAGGGTCTCTTCCACTGGGGGAGAAGAGTCATCAAATTTAGGGATTTGGTGTTCCCGGCTCTATCAGGTTCTTCCCATACATCCATATTTCCTTTCAGGATCCCATTCCTTCCCAGTTAATGTCCTCACTTTAACAGGAGACATGCTGTGAGCCTGGGAATTCAACTTATAATTCATCTAGTCAAAGGATGAGGCTCTATATTTGATTTTCAGCAGTCTTAGCTCTGTTGTTAGAGGACATGAGAGTCTCCTTCAAAGCACAAATAGAAATGTTCGGGTGATTTATGTAACATTTTATTTGGGAATTCAAACCATAGGACTCATCCTTTTCTTTACTCACTTTGTCTAGTGATGTTAAGAGCAGCCAGCCAGTGTCATAATATAAAGTCATTAGTTTGAGAAAAATGTTTGAAAGTACAGTATACATTGTCACCCAGATCCTCGCTTCTTATAAGTGCTTGATTAGGAGGATCCAATGGTAACATTTTGTATGTCTCTATTGCCAGATCACATCATGGACTATCTTTACTCTCTTTACTACTGGAAATAAAGTCATTGGCAACTTCAAATCTAATCTGATTAGAAAGCCAATTTCAGATATCCTAGTATAAATTAAGAAAACTCATCCTTGTAATTCTGTTTCCCTAGAACCACTTTCAGTACCAAGATCTGTATTGGTCAAAAGCCTCCAGAGAGGGGCGCCTGGGTGGCTCAGTTGGTTAAGTGACTGCCTTCGGCTCAGGTCATGATCCTGGAGTCCCTGGATCGAGTCCCGCATCGGGCTCCCTGCTCGGCGAGGAGCCTGCTTCTCCCTCTAACCCTCCCCCCTCTCATATACTCTCTCTCTCTCTCTCATTCTCGCTCTCTCAAATAAATAAATAAATCTTAAAATAAATAAATAAATAAAAGCCTCCAGAGAAACAGAACATTTATATATATATATATATATATATCTCTCTCCATATATATTCATATATATCCATCCATATCTACCTATCTATCATCTATCTATCTATATGTTTGTGTTTGTTGATTGATTAAGGAATTGGCTCACATGATTATGGAGGCTAACAGGTCCCACCATCTGCAGTCAGTAGGAACTTTTACAGATAATGCATTAATATAGTATATATTAATGTACTAAACACATTAACATCATAATGAATAAACCTGAAATTGACCTTCAGAGATGAAAAGTAGTTAGGATCAAAAGTATCTTGACATGGAAAATTATGGCTGTGTAAGAAAAACTCATTTTATGGACAAATGATTGACATGAGCTATCTAAATCTCCAACATATGCTGAGATTAGATTGGGTTTATATGACCTATCACAAGCACATGTATATAAGGTATGTGAGGGGGAGTAATTTTAGCATAGCATACCGATCAAGGTTGGTAATATTTTTACTGTAATCTGCTAGGACTGTATATCCATCAGGAAGCTTAGATATAGGAAAGGAGAATCTACTCTGTAATGATTAAGTAGGGAAAGATTTTATTAAATAAAATGTAGCACAGAGTCTCATGAATGCTAGAAGTCAGGGTCTATAGCTCTATAGACAAGAATCATGTCCAACCACACCGTAATGGCTGCAGTAGGAGAAACTCAAAAATCAAGCCTGAAAAAAACAAACAGAAACAAACAAAACCAATCCTATAAAACTCAAGACTGGATGCTACCCATTCTGTCAGTGTTTGTTGAAAATTATAGAAACAAGTATGTCTGCCTGGATGCCTGGTGCATGTATGAACATTGCATCCCCCTTATGCACAATTGCCTCCTCCGGTTGCTCACTTCTGATTTCAAATCTCACTTGGACATCTGATGGGTAGAACCTGAGTCGTATGCATATACCCAACTGCAGGGCACTCTAAACATACGTTTTTTTTGTTTGTTTGCTTTTAACCTCTACTTTGGGAAGCAGGACACATAACATGGGTGATTATAAAATGTAGGGAGTATGTTCAAAGACATGAAGGACAAAGATTGACTAGAGATTCTATCTGAATTATTGAGTAGGATTTGGTTGCCGTGTTTTAGAGCTAATACTGGCCCACAGAGCTTATGAGCTTTTGGAGTCAGGACAAAATAAACAGGGTGATGACAAGACTAAATAATGATTAATGGGCTTCGGTTGGAGATGATATCTGCCTTCATATATATATATTTTTTAATTTTTAAAATATTTGTAATATAAAAAATCAAGTGACTGATTATAAATCATGCTTCTAAACCTGCACTTCATGATCACAGTGCTTCTGAAAAGCCAGAGTTGGAGTGATGCCTGCTGAGACATGTATAGAAAATTTCTAGAAGAAGCAAGACTTAAAAAAAATGAGGCCTAATTCTACATTTTTACATTTATGGTCTATATATTTATGATTAGATCAAGGTAAATATATATAATTATAAATTTTTTAATTTAAGTTCAATTAATTAACATATATTATTAGTTTTAGAGATAGAGTTCAGTGATTCATCAGTCTTATACCCAGTGCTCATTACATCACCTGCTCTCCTTAATGCCCATCACCCAGTTGCCACATCCCCTTGCCTCTTCCCCTCCAGCAACCCTGTTTGTTTCCTATGATTGAGTCTCTTATAGTTAGTCTCCCTCTTTGATTTCCTCCACTGTTTTACTTTTACCTCACTTACCCCATGATTCTCTGTTTTGTTTCTTAAATTCCACATATGAGTGAGATCATATGGTAATTGTCTCTCTTTGGTTGACTTATTTCACTTAGCATAATACCCTCTAGTTCTATCCACATTGTTGCAGATGGCAAGATTTCATTCTTTTGGATGGCTGAGTAGTATTCCATTTTGTGTGTAGTGTGTGTGTGTGTGTGTGTGTGAGAGAGAGAGAGAGAGAGTGTGTGTGTGTGTATGTGTGAATCACATCTTTATCCATTCATTTGTCAATGGACATCTGGGCTCTTTCCATAGTTTGGCTATTGTGGACATTGCTGCTATAAACATTGGGGTGCAGGTGCCACTTCAGATCACTACATTTGTATCTTCAGGGTAAATACCTAGTAGTGCAATTGTTGGGTTATAGGGTAGCTCTATTTTCAACTTTTTAAGGAACTTCCATCCTGTTTTCCAGAGTGGCTGCACCAGCTTGCATTCCCACCAACAGTGTAAGAGGGTTCCCCTTTCTTGGCATCCTCACCAACATCTGTCATTTCCTGACTTATTAATCTTAGCCATTCTGAATGGTGGGAGGTGGTATCTCATTGTGGTTTTGATTTGTATTTCCCTGATGCCAAATGACGTTGATCATTTTTTCATGTGTCTGTTGACCATTTGGATGTCTTCCTTGGAGAAATGTCTATTCATGTCTTCTGACCATTTCTTGATTAGATTATTTGTTCTTTGGGTGTTGAGTTTGAGAAGTTCATTATAGATTTTGGATACTAACCCTTTATCTGGTAAGACTTCTCCCATTCTATCAGTTGTCTTTTGGTTTTGTCGACAGTTTGCTGTGCAAAGGCTTTTTATCTTTTTTTTTTTTAAAGATTTTATTTATTTATTTGAGAGAGAGACTGAGAGAGAGAGAGCATGAGAGGGGGGAGGGTCGGGAGGGTCAGAGGGAGAAGCAGACTCCCTGCCGAGCAGAGAGCCCGATGCGGGACTCAATCCAGGGACTCCAGGATCATGACCTGAGCCGAAGGCAGTCACTTAACCAACTGAGCCACCCAGGCGCCCCCAAAGGCTTTTTATCTTGATGAAGTTCCAATAGCTCATTTTTGCCTTTGTTTCCCTTGCTTTTGGAGAAAAACTTTCAGTGTTAATGACATAAATAAAGGAAATCTATAAAGTATACTGATAATAATTGGGATAAACTATAGCTTATGAGCTAATTATGGACTAAATATTTCTAAAACTTAGATTATTATTAAATATCTGGCATTGGGGTGCCTGGATGGCTCAGTTGTTAAGGGACTGCCTTCGGCTCAGGTCATGATCCCAGAGTCCTGGGATTGAGTCCCACATCGGGCTCCCAGCTCAGCGGGGAGCCTGCTTCTCCCTCTGACCCTCTCCCCTCTCATGCTATCTCTCTCTCTCTCTCTTTCTATCTCAAATAAATAAATAAAAATCTTTAAAATAAATAAATATCTGTCATTTTCCCATTAATTTCACCAACAAAAGTGAAATATTCTTCAAAAATAAAAGGATCAAAAGCACTATATTTGCAATTTTAAATTATTTAAGGAGACGATGAAGTACTTATATTTTGGATCCATTTATTTTCCAAGCTATCAGGATTATGTACTTTTAAGTGAATGTCCATGTGTGTCAAAATTCTGGCTATTTAAAAAAGAAAAACCATCTTACCCTTGTTTAAAAGTAGTGAAAACAATCTGTATTCAGATATAGCTGTGGGTTTGGAGACAAACAGTAAAATCAGTGTTTGATAGGATAAGTATTAATTAACCCTATTAATATACTTGGCTTAAGAAGGAGAAGACTTTCTATGCATTGATAGAGTTTTCACTAATATTCCACAGTATGCTCTGGTAAATAAGTAGGTCCAAAAATTTCATGCTATATATAACAAAATCTGGGAAGACCTAAGTCTATTTAATCTGCATTCTTGAGATTTAAGTGTGGGTGATCCACTGGAGATAGCCAAAGAATAGAAGAATGCAGATTAAAATGTAATTTTTCTTTTAAGTAGAACATTCAAAATCATTGTTGAAATATTTCAATTCTATAATCTGCCTAATTCTCCCACTTCCTTCTCATTACTGTCTTCTTCCACCATTAGCCATCCTGATTGGCTTCTTTTCTGTTGACCAGTGCTTTTTTTACTTATATCAATTTCCTTGTCCTTCATTTAATTTTAAATCTCTCTCTCTCTCTCTTTCTCTCTCTCTCACACACACACACACACACACACAGTGTTCATTGCCTTATATTCTGTTTTTAGATTAAAGTTATATGCCTGTTTGTAAATCCACTACTGGTTACTGTTGTTATATAGAAAACACATTTTTATTTATCCAGTGTTCATAAAAATAATGAAATAACTTTTGATCTCTCACATGCTAATTATGATACAAATCTTTAAGACTATTTTTAAGTGACTTTATTTTTGGCTGTTTATTAATTATTCTGGAATGTTGAAAGAGCTCTTTCTATATGTAAAGGATATTTATGCTTTATCATATTAGTTCGTTGAATCTTGTTTTTGATATCATAATTTATATGATCAGACAGTATTTGATATCTGATTTCTTACATTGTTTAAAATTTGTTCCCACCTATTACAAAACTAAATTATCTCCTTTGTATCTGTTTTGATTATTTAATGTTCCTTTCCATTTAATAATAGGCCCAAGAGATACAAAATGGATTTAGAATAATATAATATCAATGAATAATGGAATGACTTTGTGAGAATAGCGTGGTTATAGACATGAAGGATGCTTACTGAATAGGTACAACCACTTAATCATCTTTTAAAAAATGGAAGCCCCATTAAAATCTTTTAAAGGTATCCTTAAATTTAACAACAGCTACATTTACTTTAAATGAACCTAAATAGTGCATCTCAAACACAATGTATACCCTTAGATTTAGAGTGTGGCATTTCATCTAAGTCTGAAAAAGTAACATGTGAAGACATTTATATGAAGTACAGAACTATGTGTAGAATTCAAGACCACTCTTGCCTTCCCCAATGGTAATTACATGTTATGTATTCTAGCTCTCAAGTAACGAGTAATAAGATGTCATTTTCTAAGTTAATGAGTTAATGTGTTTCTGGCTTGAGATAGGTCACTGAATGTTATATGTGACTCCTTTTTTCAGCAGAGAATACATTATATTCAATAATATATTCATTCAACAATTGATTAATTCATTTTCTAATCATTCCATTTGATTATTAAGTATGTTTTTGATACTATATGACATGTAATATATTGAGAAAATAATTTTGAATAAGTTGAAGATGGCCAGTAATACCAGAACTTTGTGGTTGCAAGTAACCCAAATTTACCCTGGCTAGTTTAAGCAAGGGAGGTTGCCAGAAAGATAGAATAAGCTCTCAGAATTAACAGAAAGGCTTGGAAAAGACACATGGGCACTGTTTACAGCTAAATCAAGTACAGAGTTTTAAGGACTGGATACAGGATGGGTTTTACGACATGAGTAGTCTTCTCTTCTCTTTGTACTTCATAAGACTCAGTCTTGGGAGGAAACATCTGATTTGATAGCTCAAACCACTAACCATGGGAGGGCATGTCCCTGATGTAGTCTTAACAGATCATGTTCAACAGAAGAGACAATTTCTCAAAATAATATTGTAATGTTTTTCAGAAGGGGCTATGGAGAGCTTCACAGCCAGAAAACAGCAGACATTTTGTATGCTGGTAAAGCAACTCTAATTAAGTGTATGTGAGGTCTACTATTTAGAAGAGCTAAAGGAATAGACATTAAAATTTTCCAAATGGAAAAATTTTGACATCCCACTCATGATTACAGAGAGAATACAGTATAAATTAGAATAAAAAAATCTTAGATTCAAATCATGACTTTAAAGCTTACAACAGTTTGATATTGGGCAAATAATTTAACCTCTTCATATTTCTTTATAGACAAATATTGTATAGTAATACGTTTTATCTATCTCATTGTTATATGAGTATTAAATATAGTAGTATGTGGGAAAAACATTTTGTTAATCACTATGCAAACCATAATTCAGTTTATTATTACTATAAGGGTTACATATTGGCCTTTTATTATACACATAAAGAAGTCCTTTTAGATCTGCATGTTTGCTACCTAAGCATTCAGTTTCAGAGGCGTGGTAAACACAGTGACACCATACAACTATGGTCTCTGTTTTGTTATTTTTGTGCTCACCTAGTAGATAGTTAGATGATATATATATATATCTTTCATATATAAAAGATATATATATATATCTTTTCATATATAAAAGATATATATATCTGTTCATATATAAAAGATATATATATATATATCTTTTCAAAATGCAGAAACTTTAAAAAAAGAACATATATATCTCTCATCAAAATATAGCAACTTAAGAAATAACCATTAACTAAACTTTAATTCTTTTATTCCACACTATAGTAATAGGTAATGTGCAATATAAGCAACAGAACCTGAATTACATAAATAAAATGTTCTGTTCTTAAAATGATCCTAATGCATTTTGAAATGTTGCTGTTCTCTATTTTTAAGGATCAGTGAAGTGCAAAGTTCTTCAAGTAAATTTACTCCAAAGAGTGATTATAGTACTTGGTAACTCTGAGACCTAGATTCAGTAAAAGCTTTCAAGTTTTAGATGATAGAAAGTAAATAGAAATATAATATTTGGGAAAATGGATTAATAGAGTAAAAGAACAAATAATTTGATTTGATAGAATAAAGGTAGTGACCCTTTTCTAAAAAGTCCTTATAGGAAAATAATTCTATAGAAGTCCTAGTTCAGCTTTTTCTTTCCTTACTTTTGTCCTTGGGTCCTTTTGTGCTTTTTTATCCATTGTTATTAAAAGTATTTTTAGAGAATATATAACAAAAGATTTCTCCCTTACTGCAAGTATTATGTGGTATACAAATAATCTTAAGAATGTATTGTGGACTTTAGAAAAACTTATAGTGTGTTAAATAGGCAAAATCTGAAAATTAATTGACAAAAATAATAAATACCACAAGAAGTAGTGATTGTATGCTAGTGGAGTTCAAACAGAAATGATTTTTAATGAGAAAGGAGTGAACGCATTATGGAGGAGTCTCCATTTTGGTGGGGATTTGAAATATTGTTAAGCCCCAGAAACAATGAAATAGGAAGAAAGAAATCAGAAATATGAAATAACAGACACAAGGGCCATTGTGTAATAGTGGTAAAGTAGAGCAAATATTCAGAGATCTGCAGGCAGATCTTTGGAATTGAGCAATTAGTAGATATCCTGCTATCCCACCTCCCTTAACTTTACATGTGAGCAGTAGTCACAGAGATTGTGTGAGCTGTCCAACGTCAGTCTCTACACACAGCAGACCAGGAATGCCGCCTGTGTATCTCAATTCTAACCTAGCATTGATTTTTCTACACTTTTGATCAAATTTTAAAGCACAGGAAGATTAGTAGGAGAGCATTCCCACTAATAGTAGTAAAAAATAGAAGTTATGTTGAGTGTTAAATCCCATGCAAAGATATATCATTTTTACTGATCAATCATATGAAGCCAATGGAGTATTTGAATAATCAACCATTTTGGCTTTGTGTGTCATTTTTCTAAACAATAAAAATGATTTTTTCATTTTTTAGTACTATTTGATGTTTCTATTCCTATGTGGCCATTTTACTATCTAAATTTACATACAAGTACAAAAACACATCAACCATTTTTTAATAATTTATTGAATCTATCTCTCAGGATAGGACAGTTTATGCTGTGCTGCACAAAGACAAAATCTCCTAAGGTTAACACCACAGACATTTAGTTCTCACTCACAGAAAATATGCTGCAAATCAGTGGGGGGCTCTGAGGCAGCTTTCCCCCACTTAATGGCTCAGTATTCCCGGCTGCTTCTATTTGTACCTCCATTTGTAACTATCAGTGAGGAAGAGGAGGGCAGTGGTCAAGCAAGAACTCCTAAATGCTTCTATCCTGATCTGGAGCACAACATCGTCCCTCACTTTTCCTTGGTCAAAGAAAATCTCAAATGGCTTCACCTAACTTCAAGGGGTAAATGTATAGAAGGAGAGGAAACAAGTAAGCCATCAAGATCTTTCACCTATATTTTGCTTTAAAATTTTATGTACAGATATACTTATTCTAATCACTTTTAATTGTCTTGCATTGATATATGATCTCAGTTATCAGCTACCCAGAACATCATAAAAATTGATTATTTTTATTTTTCTCTCCAGTTTGCATTTCTCCATGCAGGATTTTTCTACTTCTGTTCATTTCTGTTTCTCTAAAATTTTTTGAAAAAGATTTTATTTGTTTTTAAGATTATATTTATTCGAGAGAGAGAGAGCACAAGCATGAGTAGGGGGAGGGGTAGAGAGAGAGAGAATCCCAAGCAGATGCCACATGCTGAGCTCAGAGCCTGACGGGGGGAGGGGGGTGGGGGAGAGCGGGGTTTATCTCATGACCCCAGGATGATCATGACCTGAACCAAAATCAAGAGTCGGATGCCCAACCGATTGAGCCACCTAGGCTTCCCCCCTTTTTTATCTTTTTGAAAAAAAGGTTACTTTACAGAAGATTTTCACAATTATATCATTGTACAAAGGTTTACTAATTTTAGTTAATTTCAAATGGCAAAAAATACAGAGAAATTATTCCCTTAAATTTTAGCCATAAGTATATGGTAGATTCAGGTTTTGAGAAACTCTCGGTATACATTTTATTATATCTCCTACAGGGGCACAGTTATATTAACAATCATTTATCATATTCTGCCACAAAACTTCTCTGTAGTTACCAGGAGACCGAGACCATGTTACTTTTATAATATCTGATAGTAGTTTTATTAGTTTTTGACCTATGCAAGAAAGACATTTTTCACAATCCTTGAAATTACTTATTGGTCAGAATACCTATCTCCTTCCCCACCACTAATACCTTGTGACATATGCTCTATTTAACCTGGAACAGTTTTTCTCCTTTGAGATTAAAGCTAACTACTACATGATAGAAAATGTGCATGTTCATTGTACCCTTTCCAAGAAACTTTTATTCCTACAAAAAGCAATGCAGATTTTCAGAGAAGGTTCACGTACAACCCAGGAAAACTTAAAATTGTGGAAATTGAGAATTAAATGACTGTGAATCAAAAGTGGTGTTTTTTCCTCTACTGCATCAACTCTTCTTCCTTGCTTTCAGTCCATTCCAATCTTTTTTCCCCTATTAAATTCGAACTATATTTTTTTTCTGTAACATTTCAAAGTGATATCCATATAAATGATATTTTTTCATTTTACTTGAAAGTTATTTTCACCAAAGTGATTCAAGTAATGTATTTGCTCCCTACATTTTGATAATTATGGGCATAGATTATTTAAAAATGTATAAATTAGTATGCTTTGCTTTTCAAAAATGAAAATGAAATGAAAGCCATATTAATATCTTTACCAAAATGTCACTTCATGCTGAAAAAAATCTGTGATTTCTCCTTTATACTATTTCAAATGACCAGTGTCTTCGATTTCAGAAGGAAACAGTATTAAAGAAACAGGTTATTCTGCATGACACTAAATAATCCATTTAGATTAATAGCTGTACATGACTTTCAACTATTTTTAACAGTAGTAAATTGAGAGACTCTTTAATGTGAAAATTCTGAAAAACTTGTACCTTTCACTCCACTCTTGTTTGGAAGGATGTTACAGAATGAATAACTCTTTCCACAATAACTTAGTAACCTAACACTGTAGTTCCACTTCTATCAATTTCTCATTGTACTAAACTTTAGAAACAATTTCTCTACCAGATATTTAAAATATAGGAATTTTTCTTCTTATAATTAACATCCCACTCCATTCAACCAGCAGTCTTTCTACATGAACAGATATCAGATGTCATTTGGAACTGATTCCACTCCTTCCTGCATAAATTAAATTCCTTGCTTGTTCTTGTACCTTAACTGGGAATTTATCAAGAAGAGATAGAGGTGAAATGTTTATGGTCTGATTAAATGTGTTTAATTACATCTGTTTTATCCCCCAAAATATCTCGTCTTTTAATATATGAGCCAACCAGGGGTTCTGTGTGCCTTGTACATTTGTGCATATCTGTGTGCACGTCTGTCTGTCTATATGTGTTGTGGGGGATTGATCAGGAATCAACTGCCCAAGTGATTTAAAAATGTTCTAAGAGATAAAAGGAAATCTGTCTATCAAAAGAAATGCTACCTATGTATATTTTAAAGGTTTTTTTTCAGCAACACGTCTTAGAACTTTTGACATTCTTATGTGACTTCATAGATACAAAGAACTTTTAAGCTTCCAACCTTAAGATTTCTTTTAAATCCTTCTAATCTTTTCAGTGAGATTAGGTTTTCTGAGAATTGAGTCTGAGATAGTAGCATTTATATTGTACTAGGGGAGATGCCTGGAAAATCAGAGAAAGAAATGGGATATTAGAAAGTTTAATAATAACTCACAAAAGAAATGTTTCTATTCACAATTTTATACCTACAATTGTATATCATGTATACCTATCCAAAGTACTGTTATATTAACCAGAATTTTCTTTTGCTTAAACTTCCATAAATCTATTTCATAAATATAACTATGGTCCAAAATGACTTATCTGCTGAAGACTCGCCTGAATTGTAGCAAATGCAAATACTGTTTTTAATGTAATTTTAATGGTGTTATTCACAGTAAAGGATATATGACTTACACAGTAATTTACTCTTATGTAATACATCATAACAGTGCATTTAAAAAATACTTCAAATGCATAGAAAATGACAATGTATTACCATTTTTCTACTAGGCCATAAAATTAATAAAGGACAATAACCTTGGGTCACTAATACTAACATTATCAGTGGCACTTTATCCTTTTCTGTACATCTTCAATGTAACAAAAAAGCAGAAGCTATGACACTATATTCTCTTAGAATCAAGAAACAGAGATATATAATCTGGAATTAATAGGAGAAGATAAGAATGATTGTTCAAAGCCTTCTGCCAGAACAGAATAGATTATAGCATAGACATAGTATAAGGGAATTGAATAGTAAGAGCTTCAGTTTAAATACAATTGACCCTTGAACAGTGTGGGGTTTAGGGGCACTGATGCCCACATAGGTGAAAATCTGCATATAACTTTTGACTCCCCCAAAGCTACCAATAGCCCACTGTTGGCTGGAAGCTGTATTGGTAGCATAAAGAGTCGATGAACACTTATTTTGTATATGTGTTGTATCCTGTATTCTTACAGTCAAGTAGGCTAGAGAAAATAAAATTTTACTAAGAAAATCATAAGGAAGAGAAAATATGTTTACAGTACTATCCTGTATTTAGTGAAAAAAAATGCCCACATAAGTGGACTTGCACAGTTCAAACCCAAGGGTCAACTGTTTATCTCAAGCTGTATTAATCATCTTGGTCACTAGTTTTCAGTGGTTTCCTTCCAATATGTCTGGCTTATTCATTTTATTTTGTTTAATTTTTTATGTTTGGAGTTCACTGCATTTCTTGAATTTGTAAGTTTTTATCTTTTAGCATAATGGGAACTTTCTCACCCATTATTTTTTTCAATTTTTTGTTTGTTTTTAGTACTGTATTCTTTGTCTTTTTCTGGGATGTTTATGGCACAAATGCTACTAATACTTTTGTTATTACCCCACAAGCCTCTGAGGCTCCATACCTTTTTTTTTCATTGCTTTTTCTCTCTTTATTCAGAAGGATAATTTCTACTGATCTATCTTTTCTCTGTCATCCTCATTCTGAATTGAGTCTACACAGTGAAAATTTTTATTTCAGGTATTTCATTTTTCAGTTGTAAAATTTCCATTTGGTTCATCTGTCTTTTTTTTTTTTTTCTTTGCTGAGATCAGTTTTCCATACATTTCAGTAGTATCCTTTATTACTTACTGGAACATTTTTTAATGGCTACTTTAAAGTCTTTGTCAGATAATTCAACATATCAACATTGTCTTCTGTTGATTGGATTTTCCCATGCGAGTTGAGATTTTTTTTTTGGATTCTCCATGTGTTGAATAATTGTCGACAGAGTGCTGGCCATTTAAAATAATATGTTTGGGATACTGATCTTAATTAAATCCTGTTGAGAATAGTGTTTTGTTGTTGTTGTTTCAGCAAGCAGTTGATCTGGTTAGGTCTAGCCAACCGTCCTTCTGCAGGTTATTTCCAATGTCCGTTCAGTTTTCAAAGGTTCTGTTGTACTACTCAGATGTGTCTTGGGTGTGTACCACCAGTAGCCAATCTGGCATATGAGTGGTGTTCTGTTTGTTAGTCAAATTACTGTATTTGGTATGCTGAATAGGATCAGACCCACATCAGTGCAGCTCAGATATAAGTGCAGTCGTTTATTAAAAATTTGAAGAGGTCATTTTACTGACCTCCTTCTCTGTCACCTCTTTTGTGTGTTCTAGTCCCTGGAATCCCCTTTTTTATTCCTTTTGACTAAAATCTGGGATTATAGTTACTGTATTCTTTACTTTAGTGATTAAATATCTGGGATCAAGCAGCAAAAAGGACAGAGAGGGGAAAAAGGGGGGGGCAATAGTAGTTGGTCCACCTTCTTGGAATCACAGCTCTAGCAAATAGAAATTTCTCCTTTCTCAGAGATTTGGCTAACACAGGTCAGCATTACCATCAGCTGCTACCACCACCATGGAATTGCTTAGGGGCTAGTGCAAAGACTAGGGAAAAAAAGAAAACAATGGGGACAGGGTTTCAGTATCTTATCTGATCATTAGGTATCTTCTTTCCCATTCTGAGTCAGATTTCTTCTGTAGCTCTCTCTGTCTTCACCCCAGTGGTCCAACACTTGAACATCTCCTGTGTGGACTTCCTCATGATTCTCCTAAGGGGTCTCTCCACTAACAATGCATATAATTAAATCTATATATCATGAATGATGCCCTTCAATTGTCAACTCTTTTGCTATAGTAGCCAGTTTAGCTTGCTTATTATTGGTGTAATAAATGCCTTTAATGTGGGCTATTTCAGTGATCTCACCCTTCCATTCCAGTCAAAGCAACCACACCATGAGTTCTTTGTTTGTTTTTTGCTACCCTGGGTATTTATCACCCTAATTTCTGGAGTTCTTATAGATGGTTGGGAGATATGATTTATAGGGGAATATGATTCCTGTTTTTATTTTCCACATTGTTTTTCTCTCTCTTATTCCAGATGAAATATCTCCTACAGGATTTGACTGCTGTTTTAATGAACCCAGTATTACTGTGTTACATAGGGTAACCAGAAATGCAACCAGAGGCTCCAATCATGCCTTACTTGTATGCAGTGCTGATATTCAGCCATCCCCATGTGTTCTGTCATCTCACTGTGGGATGGTATGAAACATGTCATTTCTCCTGCATTGAAATGTCTCTCAACAAACTCAATTCTGGGCACTCCCCACCTCCCCTCCCTGGCAGTTTACCAGAATGTTTGATGATTTATTATTGTTATTATTGCATTTATCGTGCGTCAATAAGCAAGTTGTAAGAAAGAGATATAGATTAATTCACTAAAAAATACATTGATACATTCTCAGGGATATTGCCTATTATTCAAATGTTAATGCAATGTTTGTGGCAATCACAACATAAAGTAAAATATCTTTGGCTTAATAATAGCAGACCATTAAATTGCATAAATGTCTGAGAGCTCTCTGGAGAGTGTTAAAATTGAGCTGCCAAAACCAGCTGGAGGAAAAAAAAAATCTGAATGTCTTTCTTTTTCTTTTTCTTTCTTTCTTCTTCCTTTTTATTATTTTTTTTTACAGAGTACATCATAAGGGAAATTGTACGCAATCTAGAATCACAAATGCATGTTTTTTAAAAATATTTTATATAGATTTTATAGTACATGTAAACTTTTTCTTTTTTTCCCAAAATAAGCATGATCAATAAGATCTCTCAAACTAATATTGTTATAAAACATAAAAATAACTTTGCTAAAATTTTATTCTGGTATTATTTTAGAATTCTTTCTAATGTACCAAATATTAGTGCCTGGGTAGCTAGCTATAAAGAAAAACTGGTATAGACAGGATAGAAAACAAAAATAATTTTAGACAAAATTAGAGAGTAAACAAAAGGAAATGTATTCTAATCTTCATGTCTTCTAGGGGTTAGATATGTGCTGTTGTGTCTGATAATTAGATTAAAACACATAATGAGATTATTGAATGGGAATGTATTTTCTCACATAGTTCATTCTTCAAAAAATACTTAAGTGTTCATCATTTACCATATAATATGCTCTGCACTGGAAATGCAACAGGAGATAATACAGTTATAGTTCTGCTAGAAGTCTTATTCTAGTAGAGTAGACAAACAGTAAACAACAAATACATCACAAATTAGGGATCAAAAGGTGCTGAGAGAATAAAGCAGGATAAGAGAGATTGAGTATGGGTGTCCTATAGGATGGCATCTTGGGTAAGTTGACATTAAGAAGAGATCTGAAGGAAGTGAGAAAATGGGTATCTGAAGAAAGAGACACAGAAAGCACAGGTCCTGAGGCAGGTGAGCATATGGCATATTCAGGAACATGCCAAGAAGATTGTATGGCTGGACATAAATGATCAGGAGAGAGGAAGTGGTATGAAAGCAGGTTAGAGAGGTTGGGGGAACTCTGTAGGGCATTGTATGCACTTTAGCCTTTACTATGAAGTGAGAAGCAATTTTGAGATGCTCTGATTTCTACTTTAAAAGACAGTATCTATCTCCAGTTAAATGAGTAAATGACCACAATGAGGCCATAGCACAAACTAAGATATGTACATCCCAAGTTTTCTGAAGGCTGGGGCAAAGGAGACTGAACACTACTATTTAAATGTAGTAGACTTTGGGTCACCTGGGTGGTTCATTTCGTTAAGCATCCAACACTTGATTTCAGCTCAGGTCATGAAGTCAGGGTCAAATGCTGGGGCATGGAGCCTGCTTAAGATTCCCTCTCCCTCTTCCTCTGCTCCTCCCCCGCTCTCTTAAAAAAAAAAAAAAGTAAATGTAGAAGACTTTGAAGTATTCTCTGATGATTATTAAATTAGAAATAGGAGACATGGGAAATGTCCCTTATTACTTCCAACTCACCATCACAGAAGGGAAGGTGATGTGTGTGAGAAGGGACAAAATATTCTGAGTCTCTTTTATTGCTTAGTTTTGACGTTAACTGGGTGGGGGTGAGGAGAGGGACAATAGTTTAATCTCCTAGTTTAAATTTTCTCATTTGTAAAGTGGGGAGTAGTACTACTGGCTGATGCTAATATATGCTATTAATTGTTGCTCTGAGCTTTATTGTTGTTACTGTTACTATTTATCTTGCTGATGAAAATCAGATTTTTAAGCTCATATTCTAAGAGCTAGATGCCAAATTTGATATACAAGATAACATAATGAATTGTCCCTATGGAACCTTTTAGAAATAGTGTATTGTTATTTACTCTTAGTGACCATATACTTCCAAATTGCAAAGCTTATTTTTAAGTGTGCTCTCAGTTATTTGCTAAAACTCATTAAAGCCACCTTTATCACACACCCAGGAGATTTGATGTGGGAAATTTAAATTAGAATCTAGCAACATAGTAATTATTTAAATATGAGACAATATTAAAATAAATAATTTAACAATTTCAGATCTTAAATTAACAATCAAAATAAACTGATTTAGTAAATTTTTTTACACTAATTAATACGTGGTCCAGTAAATAGCCATGTGGAGTTTGATAGTTAAATCTAATGAGAATTTTTAAGTGTTTAGGATAAAAATAAAATTGATGTTTAAGAATTGATACTGGTGCACCTGGGTGGCTCAGTTGGTTAAGTGTCTGCCTTCTGTTCAGGTTATGATCCTGGGGTCTTGGGATCAAGCCCCACCTTGGGCTCCCTGCAGCAGGGAGTCTGCTTCTCCCTCTCCTGCTGATCCTCCTCCTACTCACGCTCTAACTCTCTCTTGCTCACTCACTCTCTTTCAAATAAATAAATGAAATCTTAAAAAAAAAGAATTGATGCTATTTCAACTGCTTTTGTCTTTTTAAAATACTTTTTAAAAAATTGACATGATAATATAGAAATATTCCAGAATAGAGGAAAAAGTCACTTGAATCCAAGTTACAACATTTTAGTTTTTTTTAAAATAGTTACCAGAAGCACTAGTAAACATATGGATTGAATATACCATCTGAAATTAAAATGTTACAACTTTTAAATATTACAAAGAACATCACTGGTAAGTACCTCATCATTTAAGGACTTGGTTCTGAGGGTGTAGGAAATGCAGATGGCAGTCATTCCTAATGCATTTGTTAGGAAAGAACATTTTTCTTTTTAAAATCTGGAGAGCCTGTAGCAGGGCTGATTTATTTGCCCCATCTGCAGCTTAGTCACAGGCTTCAGGTATAAGAATAACAAATCTGCTTTGGAATACTTACATTTAAAATATAAAATTACCCTGTGAACTATTTGCCTGTTTTCTACATTATCACATTATATCTTCTCCAATGAGACCTGGCATTGAGAGAATAATTCCTGAAATAGTGGAGATTTTTAGTTCTCTTCATTTCACGATTTATTCTAGGCTTTTGATTTCGCTGTATGGTTATAACATTGGAAATGTGTTTGAAAATATGCTTGTCACAGGACACAAAATAATAGTTTTTTTGAAGATGGCCTGGAAGCACATTATTTGCCTAGCCATTATTCTTTGATATTTTAAAATTTTTTTGTTGTTGTTAATGTTTTTTTGTTTGTTTTTTGTTTGTTTGTTTGTTTTAAGGGGGGGGACAGGGAGGGGCAGAGGAAGAGGGAGACAGAGGATCCTAAGCAGGCTCCAAGCTTCAGCGCGAAGTCGACACAGGGCTCGATCTCACGACCCCGAGATCATGACCTGAGCCGAAATCAAGAGTCGGTGCTTAACCACCAGAGCCACCAAGGCACCCCAATATTTTAAAACTTTTGATTGAGAAATGTGTGTGTGTGCACATGGTGGGAGGTGGGGAGGCATCTTCAGTATGAATGCCAGGAGACTGAGGTAAAACATATTATGTTTTAGCTGCATTCAGAAAAGACAATATGAAGAAATGAGAGGATCTTGAGGGTAGGCAAAAGAGAGAAAAAGAAAAAAAAATATTGGTGGGGACCGTTTCCCAGTGACTACCAAGCTTCTGTTAGGTAGATTGACTCACCATGGATATAATTGTAATAATTGATAGACACCTACCTTGAAGCCTACATCCAAATAAAATGCTCTTGGTTGCTCTGATTTTGTTCTCTGGCATATCAAAAGACATCAATAATAGAGTAATATCACAAAATAAGTTTTTTCTTTGTTCAACAAACATTTATTGATGACCTAGTTTTCTTGATGTATAGCGTATCTCTCGCTACACATTTTCATATTCATCATGTAGACTTGGAAGGTCACTTATACTATCTGTATCTTGGTTTCATTACCAGCAAAGTGAGAGTAATACTAAGAATTACAACCTAACACTAGCGTGAAGAATCAATGGAATAATCTATATATAGTGCTTAGTACACACATAGGCACATAGTTAACACTCAGTGTTGGCTATCATAAGTATGGGTTAATAACATTTCATGAACTGTAGAAAATGAGGTTAAACAAAATAGAAATAGTTTTATGTATCTCACACATGCTGCTTATGCATTTGAAAGCCCTTCATTCTCACTGGATTGGGAGGAATGAAAGATATCTTATGGGAAAGAAAAATGAAAAGAGAACTGTTTTGGTAGGGCATAATTTCAGTTATGTCAAGGGAAGTATTGCCCTAAGTATATTTTTCAGAACTCAAAAAAAGTAAATTCTATTGTTAAATAAATTCTGTATTGTTTAGCTTTCCTGAAAATTTGCAACAAAAAAAGTCCATTAATGGTCTCTATGAGATAGAAACAAACACCAGAAGCAGCAACAACAAAAAAATTTTAACACAAGTTTTACAAATTTAACAAACCATAAATATCCATACACCCTACTCCCCCAAATCCCTTTTCTGGGGGGAGGGAGGCATTGAATCTACTGATTTCTGACTTTAGGAAAATGCTGAATGCTGGTAAAATGTAATTTAGAAGATAAAAAAAGGAAGAAAAAGAAAAACAATTTTCTCATCCTTAAAACATAGTTCCAGAGAGCAGTAGGCAAAAACTATGAGAAAGTACATATATGCAAAGGGTTATGTAGATGTGGGGATAAGAATAGCAAGCTGAGATAGCAGCCTCTCCTGAAACCAGCAATTGCATGTGACTTGTAATTGTGAATGAACTATAACTTCATTTTGCTTAATACCTGGATTACAATTATCCATATTACTGTTATCTTCAAAGCATGGATTAAATTAAAGTTGGCTACATGTTTGAAAAATAGGTAAATTGCAGAGAACATTGAACTTGGATTATACCTTCCACTGCATATTTTCTTTACAAAATGAACAGGATCAGAATATTCTATTCGCTAAGTTTTATTTTCTTTTCTAGGTGTTAGTTTTTTAGTATGTTTTGAGCTGCTGTAGCAGCAAGTTCATGTCTGCCTTTTAGCAGCGCCATGTATAATGTACTGACATCCTACATATATGATAAACTTATATCAAATTCTCAGCACTGTTCAACAGGAGAGCAAGGGAATATTTTAGTAGGTAGAACATTTAATAAAAGTGTGGGCAGCAGTGTAATTTTCAATATTTTTATGACATTATTTCTAAATATTTATATTATTTTATGCTAAAATAATGGAAATTTAATAAGCCAAATCATTTTGATTAGACACCAGTATGTCTAAAGACCATACATACAGGAATAATGAAACACATATATTTGGATGATGAACATTTCAATATGACTATAGCACAAGATAGATGTTACAGAGGAAATAAGTTTTGATAATTAATGTGGAAATCAAGCTAAGAGTATATTCATTATGGGACAACATGAACTTTTTGAATAAGAGTAATATGAACAAATAAATTATTTAAGGAGATATTTCTAATAGTTTTTTTAAAGAATGACTTATGTGCTAATTTAATTTGCAGGTAGAGTAAATTTTAAGCTCTCTCTAGCAAACTCAACTGGTCAAATTCTATTAACAATAGAACTCTATTAGAGAAAAGAAGATGTAATAATCTGTATAAAGAGACAAAAAGAAATATTGCAACAGTGATCTCCTCTCCTAATATCACTGTTCACAAGAAAGACAGTTTCACAATATGGTCATGTGTCTTAAGAGAGAAATATATATATAACGGTAATGATCCCTTATTGATCCTCTTTTTTATTTGCTTTGCTGTAACTCACGGCTAAAGTTAATTGAGAAATAGCCATCCTTCCTAGGGATGAGCTTTATCTGTCTTATATGACAACCCCTACCTACTGCTATTCATCAGAGCGAGGCTTAATTAGGCTCCTCTCAGCACAGGTCAAGGGGTGGAGGCAGAAGAACTGTAACAATGATAAGGAGTGAACTTATCTTTATTGGCTCAAAACCTATTTTTAAAATAAAATTATTCAGTTCATTTAAACTAAGAAAATCTAAAAAACAAAAATCATTTACCTGTTTCTCCAACCTCCCACCCCTTGCCTCTTACCACCAATCTGTTCTATGGGGTTTGTTTTTTTGTTTGTTTGTTTGTTTTTTTGGGGGGGTTTTTTGATTCCACATATAAGTTCATTACATAGTTTTCATCCTCTGTCTGATCTATTTTACTTACCATAATGCCCTCAAGGTCCATCCATGTTGTTGCAAATGGCAAGATTTCCTTTATTTTTTATGGCCAAATATTTTGTTTTATGGCCAAATAATGCACACACACACGCACGCACACACTATATATCCATTCATTCATAAATCAGTGGACACGTAGGATGCTTCTATGCCTTGGCTATTGCTAATAATGCTGCAGTGAACACGGGTGCATATATATTTTTTTAAATTAGTATTTTCATTTTCTTCAGATAAATATGTAAGAGTAGAATTGTTGGATCACATGGTAGTTCTATTTTTAATTTTTGAGGAGCCTCCATACTGTCTTCCATTGCCGTGGCACCAATTTACATTCCCAACAGTGCAGAAGATTCCCTTTTCTCTATATCCTTGCAACCCTTGTTATTTCTTATCTTTTTGGTAATAGCCATTCTGACAGGTATATTACTAAAATATAAACTATTTTATTTGGGAATAAGAACTAGCAAAATAATAAGAAACCCACAACCATTGGTCTGGGGAGAAACTTCTTTAATGGCATTGTGAGTTCTTTATTAAACAAACAAACAAGTCTCTCAAAATTGTCTTCAAGGCATATAGCAAAGGGAGAAACTTCTTTCAACTCTCAGTAAGAAGAGGGAGAGTCTTGGCCTTTGAGCATGATTGCTCCCTTACCTCCTCTTCCCTTTCAACCCAGTTAAGTGTGATAGAAAGTCACCAGGATAAAGACTCCTTCTTCCTATAAGTCCCATTCCAAAGCTACCATTCTATCCTGGAAGGGGCAGGCCACCAAGTTCTCTGGTCCCTGCAGCTATGTTGCAAGAAGCTTTATTCTACACAGATACTCTTTTCCATGCAGGGAGCTCTCTTGACTCACTCAACCTCCATTTATAAGGTGGAAGCTCTTCCCCAGGTGAAGCAGGCTGAGAATACTGGGTCTCCACCTCTGATACCACAGTTTGCTCATAGAGTGGAGGTTCCATTCCAAATGGGAGAAAACTAGTGGCTACTAAACCACTCAACACTTTGTAGAACAGAGATAATAATCCATGAGGAACAGGCCTCTGTCTCCATCCCCATCTTCAATGCAGAAGTTTAGAGGTTCTAACTAGATGGAAAAGTAGTCCATAACAAGAGAGCCATGAACATTTTCCTTAGAGTGACTTTTTTGAGGAAGTTCATGCATAAAGATGTGTGGAAAACATTGGAAATTTAGGTTGGGAGCAATTGAGAGAGGGTAAAATATAAGACCAGGTAGAAGTTCTGTAGAGAGAAAAGTAAAAGTGACAGCTAAGAAGATCCCTTCTGAGGTTGGAGAAAACCTCAAGCCTGGTAACACAGCCTCTGAAAGGAAACACAACTTTAGCTGGATCAGAATGTGGGACAGTTTATGTCCGCAGAGTGTTGAAACAACAGATCATCAGCTAGCACTTAGTAGCAGACAACTCATGGATGTGATTCCAATAATGGCAAATCATTCAAAAACTCAACTGAGAGATTAAAAAAAAAAGTCACAGAGTTCATGTAAAATTTTAGTCATAGCTAGTGAAACGGTGTCAGGGAGACTGTGAAAGTCCAAGTTTATAACCTCTGAGGAGCAACATCAAGGGTTTCACACTGTGAGGGAAATAGACTTCATTAAAGTAGCTCATCCAAGTCATTAAAGAAGCAGGCAAAGAAATAATAAAGACAAAAATGCCTGAGTTGGGAGGAGTGTGAATCATTATTTAGAGTTGCTACAATATATTACCTAAAATGCCCAGTTAACAACAAAAATTTAAGACCTGCATAGAAGCAGGAAAGCATTACCTAAACATAGGGGGTAAAGCAGAGAATAGAAACTGACACCAAGAAGGCCCATATATTGAAAAAAAATATATATATATATTAAGAAAATATATGTATATTAAGAAAAAGAGAGTCACAAAGACCATATATTTTTGTTGCCATCCATATGATGTATCCAGAAGAGGAAAATCTATAATGATAAAAAAGTAGGTTCATGGTTGCCTAAATCTGAGTCAGGGATATGGAGACTGAAGGCTCATAGGTTCTTTTCATGATGACAAAATATTCTAAAATTAGATTTGTAATGATGAGTGGACAAATGTCTGAATATGCTGAAAAACCCCAAATTGAATATGTTAAGTAAAGCGGTGTATGCATTATATTTCTCAATAACACTGTTAAAAAAGATATATAGTAATTTTGCTCATAAAGTTATTTTTAATAATGGAGTAGAGCCAGGGGCACCTGGGTGGCTCAGTCGGTTAAGTGTCTGCCTTCAGCTCAGGTCATGATCTTGGGGTTCTGGGATCCAGCCCCATGCTGGGCTCCCTGCTCAGCGGGGAGTCTGCTTCTCCCTCTCTCTCTCTACCCCTCTCCCCGATTGTGTTCACTCTCTCTCTTCTCTCAAATAAATAAAATCTTTAAAAAAAATAATGGAGTAGAGCCATTGTGCAGGTAATGCACTTAAACATTTATTTTAAACTGTAGGATTTTTGCTGATTGGTAAAATAATTTTTTAAAAAAATTTTAATCTAAAACACACTTTATATTTGATCCTATAACTTTGTTATTGCATGTGGTTCTTTTTAACAAAGGGTGTTAGAGAAGCAGGAGTCGATATTCTGTAAAAGCAATCCCTAAAATACAAGCTGACAGCTGATTTACTCATCCTTTGTCCAAGCAAGATTAGATAATCACAGACCTTTGAGAAATACCCTCCATTTATGTTGAAAGAATCAATCAAGAGTAGAACCATAAATATGGCACATAAAAATGGAAGAGTGATTCTAGGATTTCCTTAGTTGAGAAGTAGAAATATAATATATTGTGGATGGAAACTCCTGAAATAGTTCTGTCAGAAAGAGCAGAAACTGCAGATGCAAATTTTTATAAAGAACTGTAAAATGCAGTTATATTAAAAATTAGACCAAAGGAAAACAGAAAATGAAGTGATTCTTGGTAAAAAGCAGTAAGATCTGGATCAGATTATGAGTTCTGAAATACACCCAACTCTGAAATAACCATAAACTTCCCATTTGTTACTGACCCTCTAGTGCGGAATAGGAAAAGAACAAAAGCATATACTAAACATAAGGACATGATAGGAGATGTTGCTAATGTAAAATAATAATCATATATGTAACATGCATGAAAAAGATTAACAAGAAAGGCTTGCACAAATAAAATGGCTACTTTAATTCAAATAAGTACCCTAAATTTACCTAATTCACAATTTATATTTAATATCTTCTCTTGACAATGCCATTAAATAAAGCAGAATGAATCAATAAAAAGTGATGTACAAATTATTTAATTTTCATGTGGATGTAATTGCATTTCAAAATATTTAAAACCAATCAAAAACAATCATCTACCATTTAACATGAATCTGGTAAATATTTTCTTCATGATTTAAAAGTGAATAATTATTTGAGGAGAATATGTCTTTATATACTTATTTTTAAATGTTTTAGGAAACCACCATCAGGAATTTCAAGTAGACATTCTAGAGGGAAAACATGTTACTACAATTTTGGGAAAGTACAATTTTAGTAAGCCTATGATATCCTCAGTTCTTTTTTGACCCATTATAAGAAGAACATGGCAGCAGTTTGCAGTTCTGTAATTCTTCCAAGAATTTTTTGTCAAGAATATTAATAAAATCCTTGTACTTTTATCTCCATTAAATCATGTAACTGACTGACCTCCCACCGTAGCGTCATAGTAGCTACATTTCTGTATATCTGTTCATCTCAGTTATGCTATTATAACTTGGACATTTCCTATTCTTGTGTATTATTAATCACTTTGAATAAAATTGTGTAGAAAGTAAATTGTGTAGCCAGTATGTAACTATCTTTATCATTGTCAAAACCAGTAACATTGGGAATTTTTGATCTGTGGTTTAATTTTCTTTTTGGAAGAGTTCAAGATTATGAGTGTGAATATGGTTATCATAATAATAACATTAACAAAATTATCTTAGATTATTATTTTTTAAGTCTTTCATGCATGTTATTTTCACTTATACACTCTTCTCCTCTCTCTCTTTCTCACACACAGGCACACACACACACACTAAGGAGGCATTAGCTCTTGTTTTACAAATGGGAAATCATGATCAAAGAGGCCTAGTAATTTGAATAAGATCACAAAATCAGTACACATCAGACCTAGAGTTCAAACCCAGGAATTCAGATACCAAAATCTGATATGTTTTCAGCAAAAGCATGATGATAGTGTTGCGGATGATTTCTTCTGGCAAGGAATACGGTGAAATATTAACACAAAATGGGTGAAAATTACTTCTACTATTATTAATAAGTGTATTGATATGCCCATCCTGAATACCATATTATGCTATGTTTTATTAATATTGGATATAATATTAAATTGTAATATTTTAAAAGGATCATATAGCTTTTTTTGGTAATCATCTCTACATAATAACTATTTGAATGTAGAAAACGTAACAGAAAGGAATTAAAAGAATATGAATTAAAAAATAGCTAAAGGGGTACATGGGTGGCTCAGTCATTAAGCACCTGCCTTCGGCTCAGGTCATGATCCAGGGTCCTGGGATCGAGCCCCTCATCGGGCTCCCTGCTTGGCGAGAAGCCTGCTCCTCCCTCTCCCACTCACCCTGCTTGGTTCCTGCTCTCACTGTCTCTCTCTCTGTCAAATAAATAAATAAATAAAATCTTTAAAAAAAAAAAGCTAAATACCTTTTATCAAAGACAGTATTCACATTGTCAGTCTTGAAAGGTCTGTGATTCTGAACTATTAATGACCTACATAAATTGAACTTTTTTTTTTTTTTAAAGATTTTATTTATTTGACAGAGACACAGCGAGAGGGGGAACACAAGCAGGGGGAGTGGGAGAGGGAGAAGCAGGCCTCCCACGGAGCAGGGAGCCCGATGCGGGGCTCGATCCCAGGACCCCGGGACCATGACCTGAGCCAAAGGCAGACGCCCAATGACTGAGCCACCCAGGCGCCCCCATAAATTGAACTTTGATATAAATGTTTCCCAGTATATAGAAATATAACTAAAGCCATTATATTATGAACTAATCTTGGTAATTGAAAGGGAAATGTAGCTCCAGGGTTTTATAAGACTCTTTTTGTGATCATTAGAAGTATTTTAGTGATTTTTAGTGTCTTAATCTTTACCGTGTTGTAACTCCTGCTAAAATGGCAACTAACCAGTTAGATGCGGTAGTTCATTCATTCATCAAATACTGTATATCATATAGTGATATCATACCTATAAATCACTTCATGTATGACTACTAGTTCAGAAAATGAAGAATTTGTATGATAGTATTCCAGTATTAATAATGGGACCTAAACAAAAGAGTTTATTATTTCTAAACATTTTTACAAACATTGCCTTATTTAAACTTCATAGTAATCTTAGATGAACATACCATTATTATCACGGCTATACAGATGAGGACTTTAGGCAAGGGGATGTAAATCATTTAGCCAAGATCATACAATTATACAAATGTAGTATATAGCACTACCATATTTCTCTTTAATTTTTTTTTTTTTCCTACTGAAGTTTCTCAATTCCCCTCTTTGCTGAACGGCACAAAAGCCACTCCTTTTAGTTGCCTGAGACTAACATGAAATGTCTACTAGAAAGCTGCATTCGATTATAATTATATAAAACTGTACTGTTTTGTCTTCAAAGGGACATTCTAAAATTTAGTGATATTTTTTCACACTGCTTACACATTGGAGTTTCAACTAGTCCTGAAAGTGTCCATGATGAGAGACTTTATTAGAGGCCAATAAGTTTTATATACTTTAGTTATATTTGGTTAGCTGCAAATAGTGATATAGTGAGGAAAGTGTAAAGCTAGTTATTACAAAAGTCCAGTTTTCTCTCTCAAAAAGGCATCTGCAGACTCTTGCAAACCTATATATTTCAGGGTTAACTAGTTCTATATTATTTCCTTTACATTTTAGATTTTTATTTTATATCTAATATAAATATGAAAACGTGTTTGTGTTTAAGAGAGAAAGAAATTAAGAGAGGAAAGTGAGAATAAACACAACTGAAGTTTTCAGGGCATCCACCTTATACCCAGTTTACTCAGTTTCAGTATATTCATTAGAATTGTTTCTGATTATTCACTTTAGCAGAAAAACTTTATTAATTGTATTGACTAAGAGGAAAGATAAAGGGAGATTTAATCTGTTGCACCTGGGTGACTGAGTCAGTCAGTTGAGCTGCCTTCAGCTCACGTCACGATCCTGGGGTCCTGGGATTGAGCCCTGCATGGGGCTCCCGGCTTGGTGGGGAGTCTGCTTCTCCCTCTTCCTCTGCCCCCCACTCATGCTCTCTCTTGCTCTCTCAAATAAAATCTTAAAAAGAAAAGGGAGATTTAATCTATAAATATTTAGTTTATGTCAGGTGAAGATCAAAAGTGTCGCTGCTTGTTGAAGAAAAGTTTCATAATTTGCTTTGAGAAAAGTAGTGAAAGCATTGAGACATATTTATACTTTATAAAATTTCAACCTGTTAAAATTTAAAGAAAATTGGGCGCCTGGGTGGCTCGGTTGGTTAAGCGACTGCCTTCGGCTCGGGTCATGATCCTGGAGTCCTGGGATCGAGTCCCACATCGGGCTCCCTGCTCAGCGGGGAGTCTGCTTCTCCCCCTGACCCTCCCCACTCTCATGCTCTCTCTATCTCATTCTCTCTCTCAAATAAATAAATAAAATCTTTAAAAAAAAAAATTAAAGAAAATATACCATTGGTGGATACTACATGGGTGTTGTAAGCATATATTTGGTAGCCACAAACTGTCATCTGCTAAAGTAATACTGTTACCGTAATTTTCATTTTATTAGATTTATATTTAATTTGTAATTTTATTTTAGTTTATGGTTGAATTGAGTGTTTAAGCCTGAGAAATGTATGCCTAATTTTATTTTTGTACATATTAAGTGACATCATAGAAATTTTGGTAACAATATGAGTATTTAAATCAATAATTGGGGTCTTTAAGAATTTTTCCCTTTAAGAAGTTATTAATCATATTAAAGATATATTGATATATTCCAAACTAATAAATTAATAATAATGATATTTATTACAAAATACTGTTACATATCTTGCTTTATTCACTTAAGACGTGTACATATATTTCAAATATCAATAAGTAGATTTTTGCTAAATTGTAAACTACTCAGAATCACACTTTTAAAAATTTTACAATATTATAGATACAATATTAACTCTAGATATTAGGGATTTGTCTGAAGTGACAAAATTGTTTTAAAAGAGCTGTTATTGGAACCCACATCTCCTAACTCAGTTCAATTTCTTACTATCTCTGTCAGCTTGTACCTCTTAGCATTATTAATTATACAAAGAGAAATGTAATATATGAAGTAATTATACTAGTGAAATTGTCAGATCTTCATACTAACTACTTTTCTTATGGCTTCTTCCCTTATGATGTCTTATTATGCAGTTTAACCACATATTTTCATTGCACATTTATGCATTCTACTCTTCAGAATGTCATATATATTCCATTTATTTCAATTTACTTCCAGCAGATTAAATGTGGCTCAGTCACAGTACGACTGTAGATGACAACCTCTCTGCATATTTAAGAGAAACTTGAACAATGTAAATCAGTTATACTATTTTCCATGTTCAAGAATGAAATCTTGACATTCTCTGTAATAACCATGACAAAATTCTCCACCATTACTTTAAGGCAGAAGGTTTGGCTCAGACTCATATTCTGCATATTTCTTTGCAATGCTAGCTGATATATCTTGGTTTCCATGACAGTTTGAGTGCTAAAAAGATGGGGTTTTAAGCACCTTAAAATATCTTTCACCCACCCTTACTGTTTGCTCCAGCCATCCTGAACTACTTTTAGTTATTTTAATACACCACACTGCAGATTCCTCTGTGACTCTATTCTTTCCATTTTGTTAATTGCATGAATTTCTACATATTCCACTTCCAATTTCCTACCTACATAGATTTTAAAACATAGCAGATGTCAACACCTATAATATGTCTTCTTTACCTCATTGAAGTCCAAATTATGGGCTGCTTCTTCTTTGATGCCAAAATATTGGATGCAGTTATCTCCATATTACATCAACATTTTGTACAGATCTACCCCTATTAACTGACCAAATAAACTATGTAGTTTATTAATTTCATAAATTAATCTGACTCAAATTGGAAAAATCTGTTTTAATGCTGTAAAAATGGTGGCAGTTTTGAACCTGGAGCTCCAAAGGTTATATCCTTTTTCATATGTAGAAACCAACAATATCAAAAAACAGTGTTTTTAAATGAATTTATGTAACGGTGCTAGAAAAAGCCAACAAATTATTTTTATTTGATATTTCCTTATTTCTTAAAAGTCCTGTTAATTTGCTAATTAAAATTACAAAAGAAGGAGCAATGTTCAGATGAAATAGATATGGTAGGTGAAATTCATCATTATGAATCAAAGTTTATCATAACTCAAGATGTGCTATGATTTGAAGAGATATCTAAAGATAATTTAATAAATACAACAATGCCCTGATATACTGAAGTAAGCAGGATCCAAAAAATAATAATTCTTTAAATGCAGGATCATGTAATTGTGAAATTAATGGACAGACCTGAGGTAAACCTGTTGAGCAAATCAGTGAGAGACTCTGAGAAGGCCACTTCTGACCTGGCCAGTCTTACCTATAATTTAGGGCCACCTAAAGATCGTTCATCCAACCTTAAATACCATTAGGGATGATTCCGATTCTCAAAATGATTAAAGTTTTTAGGTCAGTGGTAGTAACACTGATTATCTCCTGGTAAATTGTCCACATTTTCAGGAAGATTAAACTAGAGAATAGAGGCCTACTCTCCGCCTCTACTCTAGAGGAGGGATTCTCTGTTTTATGCCCATAGAGACAT
The DNA here is from genome assembly GCF_054177405.1 of Leptonychotes weddellii. NCBI lineage: Eukaryota > Metazoa > Chordata > Mammalia > Carnivora > Phocidae > Leptonychotes > Leptonychotes weddellii. Next base: position 47,760,699 of record NC_138376.1, on the reverse strand, counting down.
GACTTTTATGGTAAGATCTTTCAGTTCAATCCTTTTAATAACAATACTTGGATTGAGAATGGGAGACAATTGTTGATCTCATTATATACAATTGTTTTTTGTTATGGTGACTCACATAAGTTCAGGTGTCCATGTATTTATTATGTACCGACTAGGATTGTGGGAATACAGTAGGGAAGAAGGGAAAAAAATGGTTCTTGAAGGTGCTAAAGGTGCAAAAGATAGAAATAAATATACTAACACAAATAATTAAGCCTGCCGTTTAAAAAAAAAAAAAAGTTGCAAATGTGAATCACAGTCTATAAGGGTAGTGATTTACCAAGCCTGGGCTAAGAAACGTTGTTTAAGTGGAGATCTGAAGGATGAGAATACAAGTTAATAAGGTGAAGCTCAGAGGGTGGACAAAGATCATTCCAGTCAGAGGAAGAGCACATGGAAAACGAAGAAGAAAGAAGGAGCTGAAAATAAGTTTATAAAAATAGGAAGTTTAGTGTGTCTGGAGCAAATATAGCAAGAGGGAAAATAATGGAAAATGAAGCTGGGGACAGGAATGAATGATTGATATTTGAAATTAAAAACAAACAAAAAACAAAACAGCTGGGACTCTGCAGTGGTGGAGTAGGTAGCTGAGTAGAGTCTCTCCCCAGCAAAACAACAGTTAAACTGGTGAGAGTTATAATAAAACAATCATTTAAAGTCTCTGGAAATTGTCCTAAAAGGATACTAAATCTTGATAGGAACAGCAAGAATTTATGACATTTAAGCCATAACCTGTTCCACACACCACCACTACTACCACCCAATTCTGTATTACAGAAGTCCTACCCTAGGAGCTCTATTCCAGGCAGGTGTAGCCGAGAATACCGGGGCTCACTCTGTTCCCAGTTCCCAGTGAAGGGTTGTGATTTCACCTCTGGAGAGGCAGGCTGCCTTTGTTTTTCATCACAGCATCCAGTCTGGTGCTACCAAATCTCTAGTCCAGGCAGGTATGCAGAGAGAACAGATCTCCCTTCTTCTACACAATCCCTACTAATAGTAAGTGGTTCCTTAGGGATGGCAGGGATCTTCCTGACAGATGGCAGAACTATGGGGCCTTGACTGCCCATGCCCTAGCTCATGGAACCTCCATGCGGAAAGCGGCAAGCAAAAATCATTAGGGGTTACTGTCCCCACCACAACCAGTACCTACTCTGAGAAACACGGATTCTGCCCCCAGCGCTGGTGCAGTAGTCAAAGGGCTCTGCAGCTTTTCCTGAGGGTATTGACTTTATTTGGAACAGAGATGGAGAATTCCATGCCTAGGGTATTATCAAAAATAATGGAGATCTTGGTGGATGGCAATTAAGAGGCTAATAGGTCTATAATACTAGTAAAACAACAGAGCAGCCAAAAGTTTAGTAGAATTGAGGAGAGCCCAGAAGAACCCTCCTGCAATCCTGATCAATTTTTAGGTTTGGGAAAGTTGTGTGTGTTTGTTAGATTGCATGCACTCAGAACAATCAAAACAGAACCTGGGATAGAATTGAAAACATTCCCCAAGCCACAAGCAGACCCATCAACATAGGGTAGAAGCATCAGTGGCACAAGGAGCTTAAACACAACCTCTTAAATTAACACTAACTGAAAACTTAGCTACCCTAACCCAGAGGGTGACTCCCAAAGGCATCATGCTTGAAAATAAAATAACACTTATCCCTTATCCCCAGCAGTCTGGAAGATTGCACATGCCCAAGGCAGCACCCTCTAAGGAGCAATCAAAGAGGTAATCTCTAAGCTCATAGTCTCCAGTTGACTGTGATTCAAAAGTAGAAAATCTCTCTGAACAATGTTTGCAGCCTCCAAGCCACAAGCACACCCAACAGTAAAAGGGTAAAAATGAAACTGGCCAAGGGGATTTAAACAGAAACTTTCACAAGTAAATGCCTCATACCTCACCACCACTCCCCACTCCAGGGGCATTATCTCTAAGTAGCTTGGCTAAAAGATAAAAACAAGGAGAAAAATAATGTGAGCAGGGAAATTACTGCAGAAAAAATATACTTCACAGAGTTAATAGACAAGTCATTAAACAAATCACCTAGCAAACAGCAATGATCACCACCAGGTGAAACGATGGTATCTGTATTGAGGTGCTACAAACATATCTAAAATGTTCAGTTTGCAATAACAACAAAATTAGGAGAGACTCAGGGGAACAGGAAAATGTGGCCCATGCACAGTTAGACAAAGAACAATAAAGGGAACAATAGAAACTACCTTTGAAGGGGCCCAAATGGTGGATTTAGCCAACAAAGATTTCCAAGTGGCTATTGTAAACATGTTCAAAGAACTAAAGGAAACTAGGATTCAGTAATTAAAGGAAGGCATGGTGACAATATCGCATCCAGTGGAGAATATCAATAAGAGGCAGATACTATAAAAAAAAGACACAACGGGAAGTCTGTAGATGCAAAGTTTAATAATTGAAATGAAAAATTCATTAGAGGAGCTCAACAGTACTGACTCATGCTGCAACATGGATGGATCTTGAAACCATTATGTTAAGAGAAAGAAAAAGGACACAAATACTGTATATAATAGAGTATGATTCCATATATATGAAATGTCCAGAATAGGCAGATGTATACATGCAGGAAGTAGATTATTAACCCTATATATATAGTTTTAATCTTAAAAATACCTCCACACATACTTACATTAAAAAGTTGCTTTAATGTTACATTTTTAAGTTCTTATAAAAATCCATGTACATGCTTAAAAATACAACAGCATATTATATACCATATTCAAAGATCTTTACCAAGTATTATAGCTCTGTCAAATAATATTAGATAAAATAGTTAACCATTATTGTGCTATATAATAAATGTCAATATAGTTACTATGTAAAGGATATAAAATTTTTGTGATTTTACCCTCACATTTTAGTACAGTATATGGCATATAGATAGTGTATTATATTTAGTTAAAGACTAAATGAATAAAAATCTAAATATACAGAATGGAAAAAAAAAACCCTTAAAACCATTGAAATATTTAAATCCTGTTTTCCCCCAACTCAAAGAATTTGGTGTTTTAACTGTAAATATTACCTGAATTATGGGAGATCAAAGAATTTTATCTTACTTTTTAATGACACTTAGTGATATAGTGAAAAAAGGTATTTTAGTTTTGGATATTCACATCCACAATTCTAGTAGCTTAAACCATTCAATAATGTGCATGGGTGCACAAACACACATACCGATTTAAGTCTGATTGTTTAGAGATGTTTGTGTTAGAACTTAAGAAAAGAGAAGGGCTGGCAAACTGTGTATGATATAATTCCCTATGTTTTCTACAGACCTGATTATGTACTTGTATAGTATATTTTATAGACAAAGCAGAAATGAATGCAGAGCATTTTTATTTTATTACTTTTTAAAATTTTATTATGTTATGTTAGTCACCATACAGTACATCATTAGTTTTTGATGTAGTGTTCCGTGATTCATTGTTTGTGTATAATACCCAGTGCTCCATGTAATACATGCCCTCCTTAATACCCATTACCGGGCTCACCCATCCCCCCACTCCCCTCCCCTCTGAAACCCTCAGTTTGTTTACCATAGTCCATAGTCTCTCATGGTTCATCTCCCCCTCTGATTTCCCCCCCTTCATTTTTCCCTTCCTTCTCCTAATGTCCTCCATGCTGTACCTTATGTTCCACATATAAGTGAAACCGTATGATAATTGTCTTTCCCTGCTTGACTTATTTCACTTAGCATAATTCCCTCCAGTTCC
>NC_138376.1:47745720-47756816 GCF_054177405.1 Leptonychotes weddellii | reverse complement strand
CAGCTCCTTCCACAGTTTGGCTATTGTGGACATTGCTGGTATGAACACTGGGGTTCATGTGCCCCTTCTTTTCACTACATCTGTATCTTTGGGACAAATACCCAGTAGTGCAATTGTTAGGTCATAGGGAAGCTCTATTTTTAAATTTTTGAGGCACCTCCACACTGTTTTCCAAAGTGGCTGTACCAACTTGCATTCCCACCAACAGTGTAAGAGGGTTCCCCTTTCTCCACATCCTCTCCAACATTTGTTGTTTCCTGCCTTGTCAATTTTTGCTATTCTAACTGGTGTAAGGTGTATCTCAGTGTAGTTTTGATTTGAATTTCTCTGATGGCTAATGATGTTGAACATTTTTTCATGTGTCTGTTAGCCATTCGCATGTCTTCTTTGGAGAAATGTCTATTCATGTCTTCTGCCCATTTTTTGACTTGATTATTTGTTTTTTGGGTTTTAAGTTTGAGAAGTTCTTTATGGATCTTGGATAACAGCCCTTTATCTGTAGAGTCATTTGCAAATATCTTCTCCCATTCCGTGGGTTGCCTCTTTGTTTTGTTGACTCTTTCCTTTGCTGTGCAGAAGCTTTTTATCTTGATGAAGTCCCAAAAGTTCATTTTTGCTTTTGTTTCCCTTGCCTTTGGAGACATGTTTTGAAAGAAGTTGCTGTGGCTGATGTCGAAAAGGTTACTGCCTGTGTTCTCCTGTAGGATTTTGATGATTCCTGTCTCACACTGAGGTCTTTCACCCATTTAATCTTTGTGTATGGTGTAAGAGAATGTTGAGTTTCATTCTTCTGTATATGGCTGTCCAATTTTCCCAGCACCATTTATTGAAGAGACTGTCTTTTTTCCATTGGATAATTTTTCCTGCTTTGTTGAAGATTAGTTGACCATAGAGTTGAGGGTCCATTTCTGGGCTCTCTCTTCTGTTCCATTGATCTATGTGTCTGTTTTTATGCCAGTACCATGCTGTCTTGGTGATCACAGCTTTGTAATATAGCTTGAAATTGGGCAATGTGATGCCCCAGCTTTGTTTTTCTTTTTCAACATTTCCTTGGCAATTCAGGGTCTTTTCTGTTTCCATACGAATTTTAGGATTGTTTGTTCCAGCATTCTGAAAAATGCCATTGGTATTTTGATCGGGATGGCATTGAAAGTATAGATTGCTCTGGGCAGTATAGACATTTTAACAATGTTTATTCTTCCGATCCAGAGCATTTTTAAAAGCTATCCTTAAATGTTATCTTCCAGTTTTGCCAGATAGATTGGACTTACTAATTGCTGCATGAGTTTTCCAGCTTACTCTCAGAAGAAATATTTCTGTTCTTTCATGTGCAGTGCTTTGGAAGTGTTCATACTACCACTTGCATTTTCTGACTTCTCTTAAGAATGTCTTTTATCTTTAAGTCAAATGGCTAGCTACAGATTCTTTGGTACCTTAAGATTTTAAGGAATCATAAATATATTCTGTTATTGGAGTCCTTCGAAGGAGGTAATCTCTTTTCACTAAGAAGGTATTAACTAATGTTTTATTGTTAAATCTAATTATGAAGCAACACTTAAGAAGAAAAATGAGCCTGTACATAGAATGTTCTCACAGCTTAAGAGCAAATTCATTCTTTGCCACTTATCCTTTTTGTATGTATATTTATGGTCAAAGCAGGAAAAAAAAGGAATCTATGATACTCATAGATTTCATTGGTTTTGAGCCTACATGATAATTTTCTCTGCCAACATATAAAAATATTATTTAGTAAACTGGTAGGAAGTCACCCTATGATTCTCTCTTTAAATAGGACAGGGAGGGAATTTACATAGAGTAATTTTAGAACTTAACTCTTTTAACCATTAGACTTCATTAAATAAGCTGTTTTTCTTTGTTTTCTTGATTTTGTCATGTTTAGTTTTAGGGATCTCTTCCTTTTTATCTTCTGAATATTTAAAACATTTGGCATCTATACATATAGGTATGGGTGTATGTGTCTTAAATAATATTTATTTATATGTTGATATATAAATGTATATTCATGTGTAATAAATTTATGTGTAATACACATATTATGTATAAATATGTATTTATGCATAAATAATATATAATTATATAATTAGATATATATCTAGTTATAATATATATTTATAAATATATAATTATATATACATATACAGTTTGAAGTGGAATTTAAAAAATTTTTCCCTATGAAATATATATTTAATTTTTATCTTCCTCACACATTGCCAGTACAAGTGAAACATCACTTAGCAAGAATAAGTCACTGATCTGTATAATAATAATAAAATATATTTTTCAGAAACAAGATAGCTTAGACACATATACCACTACTGGAAAATTTTAAATTTCTACTTCTACAAATGATGGATAGTCAAATTACACTCCTGACTCTCTAAAAAAGATATGACTCAAAGGAACAGAATTGTGTGTCAGCATTGTGTCACTGGGGTGTGTGAAAAGGTCCTCCACATGTGAGGTAGCCTCTTTGTTCAAATCTAGGGGACTCCAATAAACAGACACATGAAAATGAATTTTGCATTGTTGATAATTATTTTTAACCAAAATAGTTTATATTATTATCTTAAAATGTTTTTAAGAGATGGAGATTAGTGGGCTCCTGGGTGGCTCAATTGGTTAAGCGACTGCCTTCGGCTCAGGTCATGATCCTGGAGTCCCAGGATCGAGTCCCGCATCAGGCTCCCTGCTCGGCGGGGAGTCTGCTTCTCCCTCTCCCGCTCCCCGCTCTTGTGCTCTCTCTCTCTCTCACTCTCTCTCTCAAATAAAAAAAAAAAATCTTTAAAAAAATAAAAGAGATGGAGATTAGTAACTAATATTAAATTTAAAAAGAGGTATTAAAACCTAGGATACTCTGTTGAAATAACTTTTGGGAGGAAAACATAACTAATTTGCATTAATGCAGTTATCTTATTGCATGGTTGCTAAATCCATGGAGATGACTCAATGCTCTATTATTCACCAATTATTTGTATTTTTTCCTATTTTGTATTTAAAATCTGTCCAGTAATAGAAAAAAAATAAAGGAACACAATGTAATTAATCTAGGAGAAAATTACATGAGAGTAAAGCAAAGGCAAGAACTGTGACTCATTCTGTTAAGAACTTGATCACTTAATTTATCTTTAGATTGCTTCTATTGTGTTATGAGAAGAACAGATGTTTAAACTGCAAGTAGCCTGTGATGCATTCTACCCTTTATTACTCAAGTGGCTATTGTACAAATATTCACTTTTCATAGTTCATTGACCCCTATACTCCCTACCAATCCATCAACCTTCCCTTTATTCTCATTTCTCCTTATGCCTTAGATTATGTGGTTGATCATTTTAAGAACATTCCTCTAAGACTCCTTGACAATTTATGTATGTGTCACAGATCTCTCTTAAAATCCTGTCTACTTTTTCTGCACCTTAATTGGGTGGTACATAAAACTGTTATTTCAGAATAAAGTAAATTATCTTGCAATAAATCCATGAGTCCAAATCTAAAATGGATCCAAGAAACTACCCGTATATCACACTAGCTTCTTAGTTTAATTCATGTCACTTAAATTCATGTATGTGTGTATATATATATTTTTTTCCACTTTTCTTCTTCTCTAAATTCTGCTACTTTCCACCCAGATCCAATCTTAGAAAGAAAAGAAAATCACTATCCATCAATTTCTTCCTCTTTGCAGCCATACCATAGAATGCCTACATCTGCCCTCACCTGCACTCTTTCCTTCTGTTAGAATTAGAGGGCCCTCTTTCTTATCATCTGCCTAATCTCCCCAAAGGGTGAGATCCTGTTGCTCTTTCTTTGCAACTCCTTTCTTTTTATTTATTAATAATACATTTTCTCTTTTATATAATTGACTTTTCACTGACAGTTTGGTCCTTTCTAACAGCTTTTAATCACGCTAAAATTACCACCATTATATAACACAAGCAAACAAAAAGCAATACACTGCCTATCTCCATATACACATAGTATCTCCCTGTAAATCTTGTCTTGCTCATAGAAAAACGTATTTAAATGACTAAAATCTCTGTCTTCTTTGTTTGCCTATCTCTTACTCATTAAACCACTTAATTAGGACTTCCTCCTCCATCACTGCACTCAAATGGTCTGTATCTTGCCTTATAAATAAAATGGATATTTTTCAACCTTTATCTTACAAGATATTTCAGTAGCATCTAATAAAGCACCTTTTTCATTATTCTGTGTTAAATCAGCCAGATATAGGAGTTCTGGAGATCTACTGTACAGTATGGTGACTATAGTTAACAATACTGTATTGATTTGTATATGTGAAAGTTTCTAAGAGAGTAGGTCTTAAGTATCTTCACTACAAAATAAAAGGAAAAGAACATAAAATGCTAACTAAATGAGATAATGGATATGTTAACTAATTTGATTGTGGTGTTCATTTAACAATGTATATATAAATCAAAACATTAAGTTGTACACCTTAAATATACACAGTTCGTATTTGTCAATTATAAATCAGTGAAGCTGAAAAATAAACAAAAAACACTCTTTTCTTCTTGAAACATGCTTTTTTCCTTCTTGAAGAACACTCTTCATTTCTCTCCCTTTGGTTCAATGAGACTTGTTGAATTTTTTTTGTTTATTTATGAGTTGTGAGAGATTTTTGCTTTTTTAATATATTCTAAATAATTATCCCTTATCAAATGTATGACTTACAATTTTTTGTCCCATTCTGCAAGTCACTTTTTCATTCTCTTCATAGAGTTCTTTCATACATCTGTTTTTAGTGCTTTAGAATCTGCTGTTCTCTCACTTCCCACATTAATTTTTAAACATTTCTTATTTTTCTTGGGAATATACCAAAGTATTTACAGTAGTGTTTAACCTTTTCTTGGATGATTACTATGTGTTAACATTTGTTTAAGGTGCCTTTGCCTGAATTAACTCTATTCTTATAACAAGTATCTGAGGTGAGTACTAAATTACTCTCATTTTATAGCTGAGGCAAATAGGAACATAATTATTTGTCCAAGATCACACAAATAATTGGTTGTAATGGTAAAGCTAGGATTTGAACACAGAAATTGGGATTTCTGAATCTACACTGGTGTGTGTGTGTGTGTGTGTGTGTGTGTGTGTGTATTGTGGTAAAATATAACATACTCACCATTTAAAAAATTAAAGTGTACAATTCTTTGCATTTAGTAAAATCATAAAGCTGTGCAAACATCACCACTATCTAGATCCAGATAATTTCATTACCCTAATGAAATTAACCATTAAACTGCTTTCTATATACGAATTTGCCTATTCTGGATATGTCTTATACTCTAGAACTTTTGCACAAAATGTGGTGTTTTGTGTCTGGCTTCCTTCATTTAGCATAAAGTTGTCAGGATTCATGCATGTGTCAGTATTTCCTTCATTTTATGGCTGAATATCTATTGTTTGATATACCACCAGTGGTATCCATTTTGTTTATCCATTTATCAGCTGATGAACATTTGGACTACTGTGTCTGTCTTTTGACGACTGTGAATAGTTTTGCTGAAATTTGTATAGGAGATTTTGTTTTGTTTTGTTTGTTTTTTGAACACCTGATACCAGTTCTTATGGGTATTTACATAGGAGTGGAATTTCTGAGTCATATTATATTTCCTAACACTATACATCCATCTTTGTAATACTTCCACAGTTATATTTTTATTTTATTCTTATTTTACCTTGATTAATTGATGCCAAGTATTATGCTCATTTATGTTCACAATTTTACCCCTGCTACCTAGCCAAGTGCTCTGTACCTTGTTAGGTACGTTATAAAAATGTGCTAAGTAAATGAAGAATTAATGTTTTGTCACTAGTTCTGTTCCTGGATTAGTGGGATACTTTTTAAATAAATGCACTGTCATTCTGTAATGCACTGGGAGTCTCATGGAAGATTTTCGAATATCTATTAAAAGCCAGATTTCTTAGTTTGAAAAAAAGCATTTCTCTAAACTCAGTAGAAGAAAGTAAAGTCATTAATTTTCTTTCAGCTGTTAATACTCTAGCACTCTGCCAAGCAGACTTGCAAATCCTCTACTGCATTCTGCTCACAAATATAGCTTAAGCTGTGGAATATTCTTCATGGCTTCACCAATCAACAGTCTTTATCTTTATCCCATTTTATTTTGGATCTTAAGTCTGATGGATTCTTGTGAAATCATATTTCCTATAGTTATGTATTTCTACTAATGTGTGTGTGTGTCTGTGCGTGTATACACACACATATATATCCATGAAGCTTTATTTTTTTGATTTAAATGTCATACAAATCTACTTGAAGATTATAAGCTCCTTAGTATATTTTTATATGCTTCAATTTGTGCAAATTTGGAAGATCTATCTCCTATGTAAATTAGGATTCACTGAGATCATAATTAAGGGATGAACACTTCTCTGTCCTCATCTTTCTCTACTGCTCATTGGCATTCTGCACAATTGTTCTATTTTACTTTTTTGAAAGAAGTTATCTCGATTTCTATCAGTGCTCACTTGCCTTATCTTACTTTTACATCCCTGATATTTCTAAAAAGTTTTCTGCTAGTTCCTTCTCTTCTACCAGGCCTCAAAAAGGTTTGCCCTAGTCTTGATTCTTCTTTTCTTTTTCTTCTATGCTCTAACCCAGATGATCTTATTTTGAATTATTCTTTTATATGCCTTTCAGTGATATTTCTGGTGAGATATCTCTGTACAGCAACAACCCTTTGAAGCTCTATGGCTTAGAACTATAACCATGTATTTGTCTTGCTCATGGATCTCCAGGGTGACTGGGACAGTTATGCATCAGCCTGAGGATTGGTTCAGAATTATTCCACGTGTCTCTTGTTTCAGAACCAACAGATACCCAGGGCATGCTCTTTTCATGGCAGATTGTAGAAACATAAAAAGGATAAATGAAAGTACTTGATACCTCTTAAGACCTTAAGCGCACAGATTGTATACTGTCATTTCCACCCATGTTCTGTTTGGCTAAAGCAAGTCACATGCCCAAACTCCAAATCATACGTTTCAAAATTATACACTTACCTCAGTGAGATATCACCAAATCAGGGAAGGGGAAGAGAATTGTGAGCATCAAATATGTCTTACATTATATATATATATGTCAATAATTAAAAATTAAGTTTTCTGTCATTGATTTCTTTAAGGATCAGTCTCATACATCTCTTTTGATACCTCTAACTGCATATATGTAACAGATGAATTAAACACAGTCTTCCAAAAATGAAGCACTTGATGTTCCATCACTGTCTTTCATACTTTCTTGTGCTTACCTTCCTTCTCTTAGTAGGTTTATATTGATTTACCCAAAAACTAAAAGAAAAAAAATAAAGAGAAGGCTTGATGCCATCTTTGTACTGATCTCACATACAATACCCCAACAAATCCAGTTGATTCTGTTTTAAAATTTACACTCCTCCTATTCATTATTCTCTAGTTTAGCTGTCACCTCCTCTGTCAAGGTTATCAATATCTCTCAGCTGAGACAATGAAAAATATCTCATAGTTGATCTCCATACTTCTACTCTTTCCCCTACTCTTCATTCTTCACATAATAGAGTATATTTAGTGTATATTTAAATCAGATAATGTTATTAAACCTGGTGGAACCTTGGTATTCTTAGCATACTATCTAGATTTCCTCCCATAGCCCAGGAAACTCTATATGTTTTGTTCTTGGCTTACCTTTCCAGCTCAGGTTTATTTATCTGTCTGCCCTTCACACCCTTAGTCTTGAAGATTGTTTGTATTCTTTTATTTCTGGCCTACAAGGTTTTTCACATGACTCTTTCCATGGCTTTTCTTGCTCACTCTTCAGCTGAAGTATCTATCAGCTTCCCAGAAATGCCTTCAATGACTATCCTAACTGAAGGAGCTTTCTTCTTCTGATACTGCTGCTGTCCATTTTATCACTTGGCTTTGGGTCTGGTTTGATCACCACTAAAAATGAAGCAAGTAGAAGAGGATGTGGTAAATATTTATTGATATTTTAAAAATAATCTCCTTAATAATATAATAATTTATAATTTTAAATATATGCAAGTAATTATACATATTCTCATACTAGACAATTTTTATAAAATTTAAAAGAATTTCATATTTAAATGTTTGATTCATTATTATAAGTGATGATACAGTTCCCAGCATTTTAGAATTCATCACCTTTTTTTGAAAGAGGCATACCTCTATATTCATAGAATGAAATGACCATAGATATTAGATTTAGATGATTGTTTAAAATTGATAGTTTTAAATTTATATATGTAAAAACAATCAAGAAATTATGTGATCTGCTGAAAATAATACATTTAATTCAGATTGTAGATGACAATCCCATAAGATTAATTTACTTCCCAGGAGCACAATACATTGCTAAAGATGGACCCCAGATCATTTGATAGTCTTCTGTTTTTCCTAATCAGATGCCAGATTAAAATATTTTTATTGCCTTGCTCACCTGGTCCTGTTTAATGGACTGTAAGTATAAAGTAGCATTGATGAGGGCCATTTGTTCAATACCTTCTAGATTGATTGGTTGATTATATAATTAATATGATTCAGCAATTCACATTTAAATGTAGCTTTTATTCAAATAAAGATTTCACTAACTTTGTGATATATGTGTTTCATGTTAGATGAATTAGAAAATGATTGTGATCTTTACTTGCCATAACATATAGGCTATAGAAAATAATTCACTGAAAATACATTTTCAAAAACATTTTGATATTTATAATTAATGTACATGTTGGGATTATAGAATATTTTAGAGCCAAATAAAGTATTATAGTATAAGAAAATATGTTTTTGTATTATACCAGGTACTGTTGAATACTGATCATGTAACAATTTTAAAGTTCTTGGTTATGCGTTATTTATATAGAATTTTATAAAGCTTATCCAGACCATGTACTTCTTCCACTTTAGACATTCTGTATTATTTTCATTCATAATGTTCTAATAGGAAAAAATGCCTTTACCACTATAACAAAGTAGTACTAATATTACAGTATTTCATAATTTATACAAATGTTATTTATGTTTTGACCTTTTGTGGTCTATGTAGTATATTTGTTTATATTAACTTTATATTGTAGTAATACAATTTATAAAATTCTTTTTGCAACATTTTATACACTTATGCAAATTAATATTTTGCAATACAGTGTTTATTGCGGTACTAAGAAATTGTATGTGTATGATATGGATATTCATATATTATGAACTTTTGGCATATAGACATGTAGAGATACACACATTCTATAGACTTATTTTATTCATTTAAGGAAAACCTCACAGGTAAATTATTGTATAAACTGGAACATAACTATAGAAACACAAACTAAAAGATGAATATAAATATTTCATCTTTGCCTTTTATTCCTAATTTAAGAACTCTGAGCATATATTTTCCAAATATATATGAAAGATTACAGTATTTTACATGTAAATCTATCTGTCTTAGGTTACCGCACTGACAAAGGAGTACTAGTTGTAGAGACTTGAATTCAAATTATTTTAAAAGCAAGGGAATGTTTTTCTCAAAATTCCAATGCAAATACTTAGAAAGAGCTCTGAAGTCCACTGTGGTTGAATGAGTTGTAAGCCTTCTGCAGAGTGGCAAGCATGCATATGGGGAGACAGTCCACTGTTCCATAGACAGTATGCTCTCCCTTTCAAAATACTGGTTTAAATAATTCCACAATTTCTGTTCACTTAACTTGCATTATATACGTATGTATGTCCATCTTGTTTTAAAGGAATTTATTTCTAACTATAAAATAACATGACTGACTATAAATAATACTTTTATATCAGGACAAATAACATATTTTTAAAAGAAAAGAAATACTGGACAATCCTACCACTTAGAGATAACTAGCATTGATATTATATATTAATACTATTTCAAAAATACATGTAAGCTCATTTTTACCTTCCAAAATTAGGAGCATCCCAAATATTTAATTATATATTTTTTTTCACATATTATTGTGGGAATGTTTTCTAATATAATGGAATTTCCTTCCAAATAATAGTTTTAAATGGTTCATAATTTTTATGGTTATAATTCATTTGAACTATAATATGATTGGATTTCTGTTTTAAATTCCTCTTTGTATATTACTAAGATAACATCCCTTTGGCATAAATCTTTCAGACCACCTCTTCTTATTTCCTCAGTGATTTTCTAGAACAGCACTGGCCAACAGAACTTTCTGTAATGATCAAGTGCTCTATATCTGCATTGTACAATTCAGTATCTCCAAGCCACATGTAGTTATTGATTACTTGAAATGTACCCGGATTGAGAAAGCGGATTTTTAACTGTATCTAATTATAGTTAATTAAAATTTAAATTTAAATAGCCACCATATGAGACTACCATATGAGAAAGTTCATAGAATATAAAACAGTAAGCCGAAGTGTTTTAATATTTCTTTAGCTATAATTAAAATATTGGGTTGGGTCATATAGATCTTAGATACCCTCTATTTTCTTCTTTAAAAAACTGTTACTCAATTATTTCTTCCCTTTCAATTCTTATTTCTCCCTGGAAAACACCTGTTTTCTTTGTCTTGGATTACCATAAATTGACCCCCCCCACGGTTATCATCTTATCACACATCATTTAACCTGAATTCTTGTTTACTATTAAAATTATCCACATACCTGATACAATTTCCATCTACATTTTAATGGCATCATAATGTAACTTTGTCTCCAACCTTTCTCTCTTTATATCTTTTTGTTTTATCCCAAATATTTGGTGATTTTTAAATTCTTCATCTGGTATAGATAGTTTTCTATCTGTGGGTCTTCCATGAGTAGGTTACTTTTCCTTTGCTTTGTAATGAGCACAGTGGTGTTTCCATAAACACAATGGTGTTTGACTTACTACTCACTTATAATTAGGCATCAGGATCCATTATGCCCTAACCTTAATCAAAAGACTACACATATGGATGACATTTTAACCTACTTTGAATGGCCAATGAGTGATAATTGAACCTATTCTCATATAGACTAGAGAATGAACTAATATTCAGTGTTCC
>NC_138376.1:47723504-47745220 GCF_054177405.1 Leptonychotes weddellii | reverse complement strand
TCTACCCCTCCGATTTCCCCCGCTTCATTCTTCCCCTCCCGCTACCTTCTTCTTCTTCTTTTTTTTTTCTTAACATATATTGCATTATTTGTTTCAGAGGTACAGATCTGAGATTCAACAGTCTTGCACAATTCACAGCGCTTACCAGAGCACATACCCTCCCCAGTGTCTATCACCCAGTCACCCCATCCCTCACGTACTCTATTTTTAAAATATAGCGAAAAGTTTGGGATCTTTTGAGAATTATGGTTAGCTCAGTTTACTGAGAATCAAGTAATAAACACAACCAAGGGGAAAAAAAAAAAACTACCCTATGCATACTTTGTGTTGTGCTGTTTATGAAACCCATCATTTTACTATCTGATTTATTTCTCACAAATAGCTTGTGAAAATATCAACTTTATTTCCATTTTACAGATTAAAAAGCAATCTTTGTTACAGAGAGTACCCAAAGAAATAAAAGCCAAGGTGTTATTTCAGAAACCCTAATGTCCTATAGTACGACATTGAAATAACAAAACTTAATTCCAGATCATTATCTTATTTGTAAATATTTCCAACCTGTTGGGGCTCATGTTTTACTTTTAAGTCCTACTTTTCAGAGATACTATAAATAATTTATCTGACACTATGTGAGGGTACAGATTCACAATTACAGAATCCTTTTTTTTTTTTTCTGTCATTACTGAATGATTTACTAATTACTCAGTGGCCACAGGATCAGCATGAATCAGCTATTGTAAAAGTTACAAATCTAACCAGCACAATCACTTTATTTCATTCACTTACTTTATTTCAGCATACTAACACAATAATTTGATTCCTTTAGAATTAAATGTTATGTAAGATATGCTTTCCTGTAGCCCAGAGTAATCTATTCTTTTTAAAGAAAACTACAGATCTTTATCTATAACTCTCATAGTAATAGATCACTTCTGCCAATGATGTGATTCCCACCTAACTGAGAATTTCTTCTAGGCTTAGGTCACATATTCAGTGTTATAATTAACAATACATGACTGATAAATACTTGAAAATGACTGACTTACCCCACACATAATGCTTCTCTTATATGTAGAGCCCCTAGAGAAGATTGAAAAGTGTCATTTGGACATAAAAAAATAAGAAAAACAGCCTTTGGGATATATACTTATTCTCAATTTCAGAAAAAAAATGAATTATAGGAGTTTTTATTATATTTTCAGTCTTATTTTTTCTTTTATGCATTTTCATTGGTTTTATAACTAATTTTCTCTTAAATACAAATAAGAATAGAAAATAAGGAGATAATTTTTTTTCACAATTTTGAGAAAGACACATGGAATTATAGCAATAGAAAGAACAGAGGATAGCTAAAAATTCTCAGATAAAAATGTTTAAAATGAGAAGAAAATCTAATAAATATACATTTACACACAATAACTTTAGTTTGTAGTCAGTTCTATCCGACACTAACCCCCAATCCCCGCCCCCGCAATCCTCTTGCCCCTTAGCTACTTTATTTTCTTTTTTCCATGATGTCTCTGAGGGGTCCTTCTCTTTGATTTACTCTGGCTTCCTCTGCCTCTTCCATGAGAGTACAGGCTCCCCAAAGTTTTATGCTTGAGTCTCTTCTCAACTTAATATACTCATGACCTTTGGGGTTCAGCAATTGCCACTTTCTTGAATTTGCTAATGACTCTCAGTTCTCTGACATTAGCTTTGATTTCTCTCTTGATCAACCAGTTGTATTCCCATTTGCTTACTGGTCATCTCCATTGGATTTGCAAATATTGAACTCTTCCTGTAATTCCGCTCATGAAATTGACTTTCTTTTCTTCATTAAGAGATACCACTATTCACTCAGTCACACATGTGGAGAGCCGCAGCATCATGTTTGGTACTTAACTTTCCAACTTCATCCTCGTTGTGACTAGGATGTGGTAATTGTAGTTTTGTGGACTTTCTAACAATTCTATCTTGTTTCCTTCATCTCACTCTCTTAGTCTGTTTGGGCTGCTGTAACAAAATGCCATAGACTGTGTGGCTTATAAACAACAGGAATTTATTTTTCATAGTTCAGGAAGCTGGAATTCCTAAGATCAGGATGTCATGTAAAACAAGTTCTACAGAACATGTCTGGCCATGGTTCCTGGCCAGCACCTTCTCCCTATATCCTCACATGGTGGAAGGGGCTAGGGATCTTTCTGAGGTCTCTTTTATAATGGAACTAATCCTGCTTAATGAGTCCTCTGCCCTCATGATTTCCAAAGGCCTCACTCCCTAGTACCATCATCTTGGGTGTTAGGATTTCAACATATGAATTTTGAGGAGACACAAATATTCAGAGAATAGCACATATTGTTACTGTATTGAGACATTTCATTTACCTCTTCTTGAAATCTTGTCCTTTCCTCTCTTTTAGTGCATTGTTAATAAAGTAACAAAATTTTTCTAAAACCCAAATATGATCATGTTACTCTAATATCATTTATATTATCTACTATCCAAACTATTTGTATGAAACCCCAACGTCATTCACAGTCTAGCCTACCTAATGTTCCAATCTTATCTTCAGTCACTCTTTCAGGCATCCAATGTACTTTTCAAATAATAACTAGCTATAATACAAAAACCAGTTTATTTTCATTTTCATTTGCTCTTGCTCATACTTTGTTTCTGCTACTCAGCTTACCATTTCTCTTCTTCCACCTTCTTAGAAATTCCTATTGTAACTTCCAGATATATCTCAGATGCTTTGTCTTTTATTGTTTGAACAGGATGAATGCTCCCATATCTATGCTTCTATTTACATAACAAATAGTATTTGCTATTGTAGATAATCTTTGGCATTTAGAGGCTTCCATCACAAATTCTAGGCTGCTTTAAAGGGTAAGGCTTTTTTTTTTTTTTTCAGTTTTTAATACATTGGGTACTTTTCTACTTTGGAAGAAATATGAGTTAAATATTCAAAGCTTCAAAAAACATGTCCTAGGGGCGCCTGGGTGGCTCAGTCGATAAGTGTCTGCCTTCAGCTCAGGTCATGATCCCGGGGTCCTTGGATCGAGTCCCGCATCGGGCTCCCTGCTCAGTGGGGATCCTGCTTCTCCCTCTCCTTCTGCTGTTCCCCTGCTTGTGTTCCCTCTTTCACTGTCTCTCTCTCTCTGTCAAATAAATAAATAAAATCTTTAAAAAAAAAAAAACAAAAACAAAACATGTCCTACACAACTGAAAGGGTAAACTTTGCTTTATTCTTAGTGAAGAATTTCTTAAAACTTCTGGCAGAGAGACGTCACTGGGGAGTGACCTCTTTGAGTCAGGCCAATGTCTCGAAGTTTTAGCTAGGGATCTGAATATATATATTTTTAAAGATTTTATTTATTTATTCGACAGAGAGAGACACAGCGAGAGAGGGAACACAAGCAGAGGGAGTGGGAGAGGGAGAAGCAGGCTTCCCGTGGAGCGGGGAGCCCAGTGTGGGGCTCGATCCCAGGACCCTGGGATCATGACCTGAGCTGAAGGCAGACGCTTAATGACTGAGCCACCCAGGTGCCCTAGGTATTTGAATATTATAGTAGAACCCCCTCTAGTCAAACAAGCCACACTGATAACTAAATCATTAAGTCAATAATCCCTTAGTCTCCAGTCATGGTCTCAGATGTCACTACTGAAATATTTTAGATCATATTCTGAAAGTAGGAAAATTGGTAGAAACTAGGGATTATGATAAAACCAACCTAGGATTTTTTTTTTTTAATTGGGAATAAGATGAAAGTATTCTGCTGAAGTGGACCTCAAATATTCCTTTAGACTAAATCAGATTAGGAGAGCTGCCTACTTGACTACTTGATATAATTATTGGATGTCTAGTTTATATTTCTAATTTGCCATGCCCAAAGGAGAAATAATGCCTCCTTAATACTTTTCCCACAATTATTAAAGCTGTGTCTTCCACATCTAAATCAGTACGTTTCCCTGTCTACACATTTACTAAAACCAGATACCTAGGAGGCATTCTTGATGCCTCTAACCTCATCACCCCCCAATTATAGCTATAATCAGTATAGTCCAGTCGTCTGTACTGCCACAATATCTCTCAAATTCATTCATGTATTTTTATCTTCTCAACTAACATATAATCTAAACCATCAAATGTTCCTTCTAGATTAATGAAAATACTTTCTAAAATGGTATCCTTGCCTCCCTTCTTTTTTTTTTTTTTCTTTTCACAGACAAGTTGAGGTTTATTCACAGCAAACTATTAATTGATATTTTCTACAGGATTATTTTTTGAGCTTTTGAATTATAATTATATAAGTGAGATAAATAGAAATCTTTATTTGGGGTAGAAAGGATGATGTGTTAGTCAACATCTCATTTGTTTTATGGTTATTGCCTTCTTTGAGTCCTTGGTGTTTTAGGTCACCATGCATATGTGGGTATGGTAAAACCAAACCCTGTACTTCCTTCTTGACAGTACTTTGCACCAAAATTGATTTTCCAAAGAATAGCCCATCTTCCAACTACATAAATTCAGATTATGTTACTTCCTTAGCACTAAAGTCTTCCGTGTCTTCCCAGCTTCCTTAGAGTTAAATCTAAACTCTTCACTATGGCTTATAAGGTCTCACATCCTCTTGCCTCTGTTGTCCCAGTTCACTTAATATTGATTTCCCTCTGCTTCCCTTTACTCTAAAAACACTGACCTTCCTTCTGTTCTTACATAAGTGCAATTCTACATGCTGTTCCTCTTTCCAGAACTCTCCTTCTTATGGTCTGTCCATGACTGTCTTCTTCTGGTCATTCTGGTCTCATTAAATATAATTCTATATTAGATCTTGATTTTGCACACAAGAAGGTAGTACTCTGTACCTTCACTTTTACCATACCAATCTGTTTTATTTTTATCTGGGAACTATCACTACTTAATATCCTTTTTATGTATTTATTTTCACTTTCTTGTTTTCTGTGCGCCCCCCCACTAGGATGTAAACTTCCTAAGAGGAGGGTCTTTTCTATCAAGTTCAATACTCTATTCCGTTTCCCTTGCACTTCAAATAGTGCCCACAACTGCATTTACTATCATTACTCTCCACAAAAATGTTTGAGCAATCTTTTGAAACACGTGTGTTTAAAATTCAGTTTATGTAGAATTAAATTCAAAATTCTATAAAAACAAGTTCTACAGAGCATGATATATCCTCCTTTGACTAACTCACTGCCCTGGCCCTACTACAGCCATCTGGTTGACTCCAATTTGGTGAAATTACTGGACTCTCTCTATTCCTCTGGCATACCTAGCCTATGCAATTATTTGCGCTCTAAACATAACACATTTGTATTGATCACTCCTTTGCTTCATTTGGGTGCTAACTTCAGTATAACCTTAATAGAGAGGTTGTGATGACTCTGAAAAGTAATAATAATACTACCATCACCAAAAAAGTCCTTCACTCATTATTTCCTCGCCACTTTATTCTTCTTAAAGTAGTTCTCAGCACATTAAATGTATTTATTTGTTTGTTTTCTCTCTCTCTACACTAGAATTTAAGGAACATAAGGGTAGGGAATTTGTTTTGTTTACTGTTGTATCTCCAGCACCTAGAATAGTTTTCAGTACAAGGTAGTTGCTTGAGAATATTGATCAAATGAACAAAGATAATGAGCTTAATGAATATTTATTGAATAAAGAACTGAATTAAACAACCCCCACATATATATTTATAAACAGATATATAATTTCTATATATATAAGTATTCATTTTCTAAATTTGATACTGCAAGGAATAGATGGTGACTGGAAGAATAAGTGAGAAATAGTGGAAATAGTAGAGCTTATTTGTGGTTGGGTACATGAAAAGTGTAATATATTTCTTAAGTGTGGTGCATCTTCTTTATAAGTGAAGTTCAGTCAGTCGTGATTCAGATAATTTGACTTGTCTAGAAAACAACTCAAGGTCCAATGGCACTCTTGGGAAATAATAGCATTGTGAGTGAACAAAATTATAACAAAGTGACAAAGAAAAAAAGCAAAAGTATGTTAGTGGAAAAACTTGTTTAGTTTTATTGACTTGTATATAGTCTGTTTAGGAAATTGTGTATCTAATTATCTTCTGAAATGGATTGTATCAAAGCATTTGATACCCACTGTAGGTTGAAATGATGTCCTTTTCCACTGCATGCTAGGTGGATGATTGACTAGTTGATGTTCCTTAGAGCTAGTCTCTGAGATTGGCAATTTTTATTCTAGAAGTCTGTATTTGGAGATATTCACGTTGCATGATTTATTGTTTTATAATCATTTTAGACATAGGAGACAGAATTTTGTTCTGTTTAAAGTGGTATTTTCCCACTAACATTTAAAAAATGATATCTATGCCTGCATGGGCATGAATAACACAGAAGATTTTGCACAGTTCTCTTGTAATACATGGATGTGATGTGCTCACACTGTGCTCACAAGTAAAATGAAAAACTGCTTGGCTGCTCAGCCAAGTGCTAGGGAAGATAGTGATATACTTGCTCAGTGTTCTTCAATGTAGCTTGTAATGATAGTATTCTAATGTTTGAGAACCCAAGATTTCTCAATCTAATTTCAGTTTAACACTTTCAGCAGACACAGCTATAGAGCCATCAAAGAGTCCACTCAAGGGAAAAATAAAGCATGAAATATGCCAGTGAACAGTATGATCATTTGATTACTAGTTTTTAATTTGAAAAATATATCTAGGTTATCAAGAAATGTTCACATGTGGCTATAAAAATAAAACCAATATGTTAATATAAATAGAAATACAGGCTAATGTATTAGAATAGAACAATGGATAATAATAATAATAGTAAGTAGAAGTAAATGATTCTTATATTAAATATTTTAGTAAATAATATCCAGCAGAATAACTTGTAGGTTGATGATGGAATTGTAAAATAATTCTTTAATTAATGCATCGTGCCAGTAGGTCAAATAAAGGAAAAGTGCAAGTGGTGATTTCAAAGATATATAGAAGTTTGTTGATAAAATTCAAAATTTATTCCAAATATTTTTAGTTTTATTATTTTTTAAAGTTTTAATTCCATTGTAGTTAATATACAGTGTTATATTAGTTTCGAGTGTATAATAAAGTGATTCAGCAATTCCATATATTACTCAGTGCTCATCGAGATAAGTGTATTCCTAATCCCCTTCACTTATTTCACCCAGCTCCTGACTAAACTCCCCTCTGGTAACCATCTGTTTGTTCTTTATAGTTAAGAGTCTGTTTTTTGGTTCCTGTCTCTCTCTCCTTTGTTCATTTATTTTGTCTCTTGAATTCCACATATGAGTTAGATCATATAGTATTTTTCTTTCTCTAACTGACTTATTTCACTTAGCATTATACTCTTTAGCCCCATCCATGTTGTTGTAAATGGCAAAGTTTCATTCTTTTTTATAGCTGAGTAATGTTCCATTGCATATATATACTGCATCTTCTTCATCTATCAATGGATAGTTGGGCTGCTTCCATAATTTGGCTATTGTAAATAATGCTACAATAAAATCTCTGATTGGTTCTTTTTTTATGTTTTCTATCTCTTTGTTAAGCATCTCACCAAGGTCCTTCCTTCACTCTTTTCTCAAGTTCAGTGAGTATCTTTATGATCATCTCTTGAAATTCTCTATCAGGCACATTACTTATCTCCATTTTATTTAGATCTCTTGCTGTGATTTTGTCCTGTTCTTTCATATGGGACATATTTCTCTGTCTCCTCATTTTGTCTAATTCTCTGTGTCTGTTTCTACACATTAGGAAAGTTATCTTTGTCTCCTGCTTTTGGAAGTAGTGGCCTTATGAAGTAGAGTTCCTGTAATGCGCTACAGTGTAATGTCCCCTGTTCACTAGAACCTGGAGCTTCAGGGGTGCCTCTATGTGTGTTGCCTGAGCCCTACTGCCGTCACTGAGCCACATTTGCCTTCAGTCTAGTCATCTTCAATGGCTCTCTTTACCTGTTGTGATCGGGTTTGATCTCTATGTTGTTAGGGGGCCAGTTTAGGGCCAGGCATTTGCCAGAGATAGCAGTAGAGCCAAACTGCAAGAGAATACAGGAGTGGGGTGCACAGTGCCGGCAAGGTCCAAGCTGGTGGGAGGGGACCTGTAGCTCCCAGAGACCAGGATGGCTGGGCTGGAGGGGCCAGATCTGCAGAAGTGTGTGGGGGCAGGGCACATGTCTTAGAAAGGTTTGCCTAGGTCACCTGTGGAAGGGGCCTGGAGGTAAGGGTTGGTTGGAGGGGGCATGTCTGCAGGAGAATTCCAAGGCAGGGTGCACTGTTAGCAAGGTAGGCGGTAAGTGTTGGTGCTGTGTTGGCTGCCACAGGTGTCCATGTGTTTATGCTGGGAGGGTTGGGAAGAGAAATAACACATTCCAGCTCAGTTGCTCCTGGAGAAATCTCCCAAAGATCTCTGCTGCTCCAGCACAGGCTCTGAAATCAGTAAACAAATCTCCCTCCCGTATACCCTAGGTGTTTATCAAACTGCTGCTTCTGTGCTGTATCTCCATGGGCTGTTTGTTCCTGTCTCTTTAAGGGTGAGGTTCAGTTTTCCCTTGCTCCCCCAGCTCTCCCAGGAACCTGCTGATTTTTAAAGTTCTGAGTCTTAAGCCCTATTGATTATAAAAACTCACAAAATTTGGCCCCTCTGTTTTTCAAAGCCAGATGTTACGGGGATTTATGTTCCCCATGTGGGTTCCCTGGTATGAGAGTCTGTTTCTCTTCCCTCTCTGCACCTATGGTGGTATCCCTCCGTCAGATGGTCCCATGGATCTGTTTAGCTCCTGACCCATCTCCTTCCTTCCTGTCCTCTTCACTGTGGCCTCTTTTCTACATTTAGCTGTGGAGAGTTGGTTCTGCCAATCTTTGTGTCATTTTCTGACTTATTTATACTGATGTAGTTATTATCTAGTTAAATCTGTGGGACAAGGTGAGCTTAGGATCCTCCTACTTTGCCGTATTCCCTAGAAGTACATTCCAAATATTTTTGAAAGTAAAAATTAGAAAGACACATCCTTAACATAACAAAATATGTTCAAGTCAAACTTAAAACCAACATAAAGTCAAAAGTCCAGCTAATATCACATCGAAATGTGAGTGATTAGAGGTGATCTTGTATAAGTAGAACTATGAAAAATTTTTCACAATCACTAATATCAATTAACTAATCAATGGTCACTGTAATAAAATGAAGTAGGAGGAGGAAACACTGGAAACCTAGGCCAGTCAAGAGAATATGAACTAAAGTAGGTTTAATATTATCCAGAATTCCATTAACAATCCAAGTCCAAAAGAAATATTTGGCAGACTTGAGATCCTTATTGATTTTTTTAGATTATACCAACTCCCTAGGCCACTTTCAGGACATTGGACATGGGTCATTCCTGTTCCTCAATTCCATAGATCTTTTTTCTAGTGTCAAGGAAATCTTTCCTTCTCATTTCATTGTTCTCAGAGGAATCCCTCTTCTTACCCTGTAGTATGTGGGACCATTAGTGGACAAAAGCTTTATCAGAAGATGAGGCATTTGTTTAAATAAAGATGATTTCTACTTTAGATCCTGCCAGCTCTTCCCTGTTTTGCAGATGAACACAGAGCCTGCTTTTAGCATAAATTGAGGAAGTGGGGGGAGAAGAGAAAAAACATAAATTAATATATAAAATTATATCATATTTCGTAAAAAAGGTAAAATATTCTGTTTATGATTGCAAACATTAATATTTTGAACTTTAAAGCTTAAAATTGACATGGAATAAATGTGACTATGAATACTTTTTTTTTTTTTTTTTTAGCTATGTGCTTATAAGTTGCTTTCAGATTGTTTTGCTAAGCCTGGGAGCACCAGAAATGTTAGAATTTAGCAATAGGATAAAATAAAAAGAGAAAACAACTGTTTTTAATTGTTTGTTGGATTGATTTGTTTTAAAATCTTCCCTTAAACTCAAAAGTCAAATGGACAAACTGTGTTTCAGGAATGGTAGACTTAAAGAACACACTTCAACGTGTTTTGAACTCACCACAAACAGGGATTTATTTTGGTTTAGGCACTAGCCCTAAGCAATCTTTACTGTGAAATTTGAGGAGAACAGCCCTATCCAGTTAGGTGAGAAATTTTAATTTGAATTAAGTCAATTTGAATTATTCATAGACAAGAAGCAACAACTTTTTTTCTAAAGCAATCTTTAATTACAAAATTTGTTTTCCCAGGGAGTTCAAAATATGGTATCAAGCATGCATTTCAATCTTGTCTTCCCCCCTGGTATACTGACACATTTATCCCATTGGCCCTGAGGTGTATGTGTTGTGTATGCCAATGAACCCAGATTATGAGCAGTCCCAGCCTCTTACCTCAGTGTAACAGCTGTTATTATTTTCTGCACTATGATAAGCCCTTTATATACTGGGTTTGTTACTTTACTCTCTCCTCTATTAATGCATAAACTATATTTTCATCTGGTTCCTTGATATGCTCCAGGTTTCTAGAAGAGTGCCTGGCATAGTTTAGACACACATAAAATATTTGTTGAACAATGAATCAATGGATGAAAATGTTAGGAACCACCTACCTAGCTTATATAGAACTTGCTCTTATTTCCAGTACAACTTTAAACTTGTAGTCGAAAAAGTCTAGCATCCTCACTTATACCCCATGATTTCATCAGTCTTTTTTTTGGCCTTATGCTTTCACTTCATGTTTCTAAAAAGACACATTAATGGTTGCCGTTTTTATAAGTACGTATGTGTAAGGACTAACCAAGATTTCTTGAATGGTTTTTAGGGTTACAAAAGGAGAGATATTATAGGGAACTAGTGATAGAAAGAGACAATAGTAATGGACTATATAGGTTCAGATATTACTAGCTATACAAACCCTAGAAATTACTTAAAACCTATGCCCTTTAGCTTCCTCATCTATAAAATAAAATAAAAATAGATCTACCTTATTGCGGAGGAATATTAACTATATGAGTATTAGGTATTAAGGACTCTTAAGAAAGAATAAGAGCATTTCTAACATTCACATTTGTATCAAATTGGGTATTTTTAAATAAATATATATTTCATAGAGCGTTACCTAGTTTTCACTGTAAAAATTTTAGGTGAACATTTCTTAATGATTTTTAATCTCTGTTTTGCTGAGGTTTACTTTTTTCTTAAATGGTACTTGATATATAATTATTCTTGATACGAAGTTGTACAGAAAAGCAATTATACACATATGGCACACACAACACAGAAAATAGAAAAAAAACTATAGGGAAACAGTTGTTAAAGTTTTTAATCCTAGGAACATGATTATAGATATATTTTTCTCTAAATGACTTATTTGTATTTTCTACCATAACAATGAGTAAAGAATCATTTAAATGTGAAAAGCAAAAGCCTAATCATAAAAAAACACTTAAAAGACACTGTACTTCTAACACTGAAGGATCTGGATTGAATGTTAATATGACCATTAAAAATATTTAGTCTTTTTATTTTCCTTCTTTTGAATTGGTCATTTCATTTTAAATCTGAATGGCCACATGACTAGATTTCAAAAGCAATAGGTATTTTTGAAATTTTTAAATTTGGGGAAAAATGTGCAAATGAATACAATTTCTGTTACTCTTAAATCAACTGCTGAAATAGGCCAAATTATTTCTAGTTAGCAGTTAAGAAATGGCATAAAGCAGGGCGCCTGGGTGGCTCAGATGGTTAAGCGTCTGCCTTCGGCTCAGGTCATGATCCCAGGGTCCTGGAATCGAGTCCTGCATCGGGCTCCCTGCTCCTTGGGAGCCTGCTTCTCCCTCTGCCTCTCTCTCTCTCTCTCTTTGTCTCTCATGAGTAAATAAATAAAATCTTAAAAAAAAGAAATGGCATAAAGCAACATCCAGGCAACCTATTTCCACAGGATCAGAGCCATTCTTTGTACCACTGCATCCTGGACACATACATGCCCTACTGAAGCCTGACTTAGCACATCAATCTACAGTGTCAATTGCCTAGAGATAGCTCTTTGTTGTTCAGGACACCAGCGCTGGTCAGTCAGCAGAGTTATGTACAAACTGATTTTCTTTTGGCAAGTCACAGCTTTATCCCTCTCCCAATGCTGTGATGCATGTGTAATTTTTATTGTGGTTTAGTTGATTGCCTTGAAATTGCTTTCCATCTCATGTAAATTTGCAAATGTCTATGTGTGATTGGTGTTCACAGTTGAAAGAACATAAATTGTTCCTATTTTGCACAGGTGATATGTGAGCGTATTTCCCTAAGTTCCCTGAAAGAAGGCCAGTATGTTGAAAATCAAATAATAGTAATTTTTCTGTTTAAAGAAACAGCTGTTACTGTGGTCTAAGATACCCATCCCATTTTGTGTGCTCTTCCCACAACAAAACGAATTTTCATTGGGTTGGAGGATATTTCACATATATGTTTGATAATTTTATCACATTTTCCAGTTTTCTTGGGAGACAGTGTTACTTTATCAAACCTAAACATACATATTTAACAGAATCTTACATATTCACTCTAATTCAGGAAAAAAAGTAAGGTTGAACCTGTTAAGAAATCAGTTATAGATCATTTTAAATACATATTTTTAGTTTAGAGAAAAATGCCAAACATACTGCTTTGTCTCAGAGTGAATACTAGATTCTAAGAATTTCTAGCTTACCTAACTTACCTATAACATATTTCATTGGTGAAGAATTTTACTAAGGCAGAGACTGAATCAGTTGAATCTTCCCAAGCCATTTCTACCACTGCAAATTTTTCAGATCAGCATCTGAGCTGTCATTTCCCATTCTTTGGCTTCTCATTCATACCTTACAGGGTGATTTGGGAAAGTTTTGGGAATTTTTGTATAAGTAATATCCTGCACCTATATGTTGTCATGCATGTCTTGCCTTAACTAATATAGTTATTTCCCAGTATTCACTTGTTTCGTTGATGATAACATGCAAATTGTGGAATATTTTCCCATGTGAAACCCAAAGTACCCACAGCTGTCCCATTGACTAATACCTCCTTTTGTTTCAACGAACTATGGCTTCTATTGGTAGGTAATAGTGTGTCTGTTCCTTGGTTCAAGCACAGCAGGACCTGCTATTTCTGGCCTGAATTGAGGGAGCACAAGTTTTGTTTCTTTCTAAATTGGTCTGCAACTTACTTTGAACTAGTTCTTTTTCTCTTTTGTTTGCTTTGTTTTTTCTTTAATGGTAAATATTCACTTTCCTCTGTAGAGGCGTGGAAAATGATAACATATGCTTTTCATCATTAGATTTGTTCAGGCAGATGATCCTACTCAGCACCCAGGGGGTGATTTTGACTTCAGAGCACTTTACAAACATTAAGTAATGATAACTAACCAACTGTGATCCAGGAAGGAGCATAACCAGGGCTAAGTAGGTACTCCATCATTTCTAGTATATGCACCCATCATTTTTAAGCTTCTTTAACATAAAAGAAAAGGTTCAATAGCTAAGGCATAATTAATGAATTTTATTTGTGCTGATTTTGCTCTATTTTATTCTCTTCTGTGCTTTAATGAGGCAATATTTTTTGCTAGCATTAAACTGCTGCTGCAAGTAAGCAGTCAGTAACATTGATCCTCAGAACGTTATTAATATGTTCCATAGAGCAACAACGCATGTGCTGTGACTGCTCTTATTTCTTCTAATATAGTAGAGGAGCAAATGACACAGAACTATGAATTCTCAGACTGGAAAAAAATCATGATTTTTTTTTCAAAATAGTTAACAGTGGGCTAGCGTGATTTACAAAGGTCAAGTCAATCAGGAACATTTTTTCATTGTGGCAATTATTTATATTGGTATAGTACAACTCCAATTCCAAACATGTAATAAATTATTGCAGACACTATTATTATAAATATGTTAAATTATGTATTTTTTTTCCTAGAAAAGAAGGTTGGCGTGTTAAGTTACTCATCCTTTTTATATTGCCTTTTTTGCCTTTTTCTTAAGCACATGCTGTCTATACTGTAACAACATGCTAGGGGGCATGTGTTAAAAATAAAATTCTGACAGTTTCACTACAGAATTAAGATAGATGCAGATGTAGAAACTGTACTTTTTATGGTTGCTATTATAAATTGCTACAAACTCAATGGCTTAAAACAACAGAAATTTATTATCTTATTGCTTTGTTGCTCCGAAGTATGAAATGTGCCTCAGTGGGCTAATCAAGATGTGGGCAAGGTTGCATTCCTTCTGAAGGATCTGAGGGTTAATCTTTTTCTTGACCTTTCCAGTGTCTAGAGGTTGCCCAAATTTCTTAGCTCATGGCTCTCTTTATCTTTAAAGCCAGCCAGCAAACGTAGATTGAGTTCTCACCTCAACCTCCTCTTCTGCCTCCCTCTTCCACTTTTAGAGACCCTTGTGGTAACATGGAGATTCCCATATAATCCTGGATAGTATCCCTTTTTAAGGTCATCTAATTAGAACCTTAATTTCACCCAAACCTTAATTTCTCTTTGTCGTATATT
Organism: Leptonychotes weddellii; assembly: GCF_054177405.1. Classification (NCBI taxonomy): domain Eukaryota; kingdom Metazoa; phylum Chordata; class Mammalia; order Carnivora; family Phocidae; genus Leptonychotes; species Leptonychotes weddellii. The sequence goes on along the minus strand of NC_138376.1, from coordinate 47,730,725 downwards.
CGTGTATATTCACAGGTTCGAGGGACTAGGATGTAAATATCTTTGGAAACCATTATTCTGACTTTCACAGAAATGCATTGTAAAGTGTTTTCCCTGAAAAAATTAATGATGCTGGGACAATTAAGTATATTTTTGGATGATTCCCTTCCATTTTGTTTATAACAGAACCTGTTTTTAAAGAAATAGGAGAAAAATAAAGCCACTTTTAGCTTTTTAAAGCTATAGTATTATAAATATTGTATCCATAAAAGTCTATCGATTATGATTATTTTTCACTTCCATTTTATAGTTTATATGTTGATAGTCTTATTATTAACATTGTTCTCAGTCCATATCACTGTCTTCCAGTGAAACTGAGAAAAGAATGAAATTCCTAGAGCTAAGTTCATGGGAATTGAAGAAACAGTAAAATACTTGATATGTCTTCTATACTATTCCTAATAAGATTGATAGAGGTATATATATTTTATTTACTTTTTACTAGAATTCATTTTCAGAATTTAGAAAACAATTATTTTAAAAGAGTACGAAAGTAAACTTAGATATGATTTTAAATGAAAGTACTTAAAGTAAGAAGATAGGCATAAATTAAGTAGAAAATACTCTAATGTTTTAAAAATGAATTTGTGCAGTGTAAATATTCAAATTGTGATATTAAAATTAATCCTGAAAACAAATTTGAAAAGCCATTGTTATATATAAGACAGTTAAATGTGAAGTTATGAAGTAAGTAGTTTTAATTAATTTCAAATGACTTTAACTTCAAGTAAATGTCAGAGGCAAAAATGAATTTGTGAAGAATAAAATTTGCAGTGTTTTTATATGAATAAACTTATTCACAATAAAATTTCAAAGTAAATGATAGCCATCATTATCAAATTGTTTCTCAAGTTTGGAAAAGATCTTCCTCAGTAGACATGTCTGTTTGCTGGTTAAGGAGACTTTTTTTTTTTCTTTGAAACTGGATTATTTTTTATTCTTATTACTCAGCCTTCAGAGTATGGAGAATTGCATTTATTTAACCTACTTAACTGACAACTCTGTATACCATACATAGCAAGCACAAAACAGCAACCGAAGAAGCCCTTACACCCAGTAGAACTGAAAGCTGCATGAAAAATTTGGAATTATTCATACTCTGGCAAGAAACGTCTGTCACTCTGGCTATACTATTATTTTCTTGCCTATGCTATGTCTTTAAAATGGCATGTTGACATGAGTTTTTCTTACTAGTAACAGTTGAGGTTAGCCTATATTGGAAAAGAATCTGCATGCTGTTTTAATATTTGACATTAAAACTAACCTGTGAGTAGACATCCAAAAATTGTTATATTACCTCTATTCTTTGATCCTGCTCCCCACCCCACATCCGTTCCTGGTGGGTTCATCCCTTGTTTGAGGGTATTAAATTTTACTTAAACTACAAAACCGAAAAACTATCCCAAACATTCCCATGAATTCCATTTGTAAATTGAGTATTAAATAGAATGATGTATGTGCCTAGGATAAATGTTATGCGATTCTAATGTATAAAGAATATACTTAAGCAGTACTTTAAAAAGTTTTGAAAGTTTAATGTGGCCAGACTTCTGATGTCTAAACTTTATTTTATATATAATTTTTTATATATGTATTTTATTTTATTGTAAACGTTAGTATGCAGTCCCAAATTATGTTTCTTTTTATGGCCTATTTGAATCTGCCAAACCCTCAAGGTGCTAGTGAGGAATGCTGTCGCTACAGATGTGAAGGCAGTTTCTCAGATATGGGAATATTAAAAAAGAGGGCTACTTGCCTCAACATATTTTCAATATAAATAAAACCCGTGTGTTTGGGGACAACTATTTATGGTGGATCCAGTATCATTAAGAAGGACAAGAGTATGTCAAAATTTAGAGTTTCGTGGGACCAACTAACATTCACATTTGGTAAAAATGTCTTCAGGAACTGTGATGTGATCCTACACTTTTATAGTTGTCCACCTAAGAGGAAGCCTGGTCTTAAAGAACAACCTTTCAGAAGATGTAAATTATTTCCATGAAAAATCATGTTTTTAAGTACATAGCTGTGTGTGTGAATTTGAAATGACTTTAATTTTCTGTGAGTTCTATTATCTGACTTTCAAAGTACCTTTTCCTACCCATTTCATCTATGCTGTCATTTTATTCTGTATCCCTCACCCCTGTGTTGTATCACTCACTGTGCAGAAATCAGTCCCGAAATGACAAACAAAGTCGCCTTAGTTACAATTCTGGAGCTTCCAGCAACCCAAATACAGTGTAAAACCCAGCCTACTAAGATGTACCACATTCTTCCACCTAGGACCATAACACATCCTGCTCTAGATTTCCACATGCTTGAGGTGTAATTTAATTTTCCCAGAAATTCCACATTAAGGGGAAGTTATAAATCTTCATATGAACTATGTTATTTCAGATATTTTAGTCTCAAAAATTGCCAGGAACACAATATGTTTCTCTAAAGCATATCAAAATATTTTCCCATGATTTATGTTGGGATACAGTTCTCTCAAAAGAAGGAAGTTGATAGGTCTTAAGTTACTTAATACATCTCTAATAACCAATTAAGTTATAAGGTCTGGCAGACGATGCATCTCATTATCTACCTATAATAACAGAAAGCAAGCTAATATTACACCTGTGTTTCTGACAGGAATTGTCACTAGGCCAGGGAACTAACACAGGAAAGGAAGTAATTTGTGAGGTGCTTTCCAATCTACTAACTTAATCCTGACAAAAGCCTCAGATATAGAGATTAAATACCCCATTTTAGAATATTGAAGTTCAGAGTGGAAATTGAGGACATGGTAAAACTCTACTTCAAAAGTATTTAGTATGTAACTTTTTGATAAGATTTTACATTAAAACTAGGCAGATGCCATGAATAATAGTAAATGAGTTATATTGAACTAACCTTCAGTAAAATTGCCTTGTTCGGGGTGACTATTTTTTCTTGATTGGCTGTACCCAAATACGGTGTCATTCTCTCAAGAAAATATAAAAACAGAAAAACTAGAGCCTAGAAATGCGACAGAGCCTAACACTCATGTGATAGCATCTGTGGCTTCTCTGAAGTTGAAGTTGGAAAGGGTGTTTGCTAGAAACAGCCAAGAAAGAATTGGGGTACTATATTTTTAGTGCTGACTCTATCAGTAATTAGGATATTTTGTCACCAGAACAAGTCAATTAAACTCCACTGACCATATTTTCAAATTCTTGGAACAAGTGTGATAGAATAGATGTTTCTTAATTGTCTCTCAGCTTAGTGTACTAGCATTTGATACTGCTGTGAAACTAGGATTCCAGAGTGGGTGTCATGGCCTCCCTAGAAAATCCTGAATACGTCAGGCTGATCACGCTGAGTGTGAAATCTACGTACAGTTGTATAGAGTCTCTGGTGTTGGAATATATCACAGAATTGCTGTACTCTACTGTCTCGTTTTCTTTTTTTTCTCTTTTTTCCTTTTTTTTCTTTTTTTGAGCGAGAGAGAGAGAGAGTGCAAGAGTTGGAGGGAAAAGGGGCAGAGGGAGAGGGCTCCACAGTCAGTGAGGAGCTGACCTGGGGCTCAGTCTCAGGATCCTGAGATCATGCATGACCTGAGTCGAAATCAAGAGTCTGATGTTTAACTAACTGAGCCACCCAGGCACCCCTGTCTCATTTTCAACACAACTGCTTCCTCCCCTGATATAATTTTTAGTACCATTTCTAATAGCTGAATCCTTAAGGAACTTGTTATTCTAAGGAAAATAATAAAAAGTTAAGTCTAAGCATAAGTTTTTCATTATGACAACAGGTTTTTATGAAGCCAAGACCAATTACTATAGTCACGCCATTATTGATAACTCCAAATCGGTGAGAATATTAGTGGGCATTAAATGTGTAATAGTTTCTACATGATGAGATTTTGATACATTGGGGCTCTTAGGTACATGTTTTTTTTTCAGACTATTTTGAGTTACCAAAGTAATAGAAGATCTATAGTCAGGTGGTATATAAATAAGGATTATTATTATGTTAAATATAAATGTTTTAGGTGAGTAAAGGAGGCTTCTATGATTTCAGTTATTTTAAATGACAATAACATTGATATGTGATAATTTAAGAATCATTGGATATAAAATGAGTATATAAAAATAATTTATGAATTTCCCAAAATCTGAAAATTTAGAGATTATTAATATTTTGGTGTATATATGTCTTTTTATTCACATACAAAATGAACTGTTGCATTAATATATAACATTTAATTATAAATAGTTGATTTGATTCACATATATAGTTTGTCTTTCATTTTTCAACATAATAATGTATATGAGAATTTTTCAGTTACTTAAAATTTATTTTTTTACCAGTATAAAATATTTCATTATAGATATGCATCTATCTGAAATAAATATTCCCCAGTTTTGGAACTTTTAACATTTCTCTGTTTTCTTTTCTATTTTAATATAAAATATTTTATATATAATATTTTTATATATTTTTATATAAATAGTGTGACTTATGTCAGTGTACCCCTATCTTTGTACAAATTTTTCATCTTGTAGTGATAATAGATTTCCCAGGACTGGGAGAGTTTTATTGATGAGTCAAAGTACACACCTGTTTGAAGTTTTTAATTTGTAAAGACAAATTGCATTCTAGAAATTTTCTACAAATACTCATTTCCAGGGGCTGAACAATCAAATTCTTAACCAGCATTAAGTATTATTTTCCTTAATTGTTTTCTAATTTGGTTTAAATATATGTTATTATTTTACATTGACTCAATTTCTGTTTATAATGAGAATGGCTATTTTTACGATGTATTAGTCTTTTGCTGATTTTTTAAAATTAAATCAAGGATTTGTATTTTTTTCTCAGGTTTGTTGTTGTTATTGTTTATTTGTTTGAATCATGATGTTTTATATGGCCTTATTTTATCAATTTATTAAAGTGTTTTATAACATGCTATACTGAAAGCATTTCCAATTAAATCTAAAGGGCAATCCAGTGCACCAAATGAGTAGCCAAATTATCTAAGTATATTCCAACATATTTGGGATATGAGTCAGCTGAAGTATAATCATTGCTCAAACTCCAATAAAGGACACATTGTTTTTCACCTGAAAAATATTTGTAGCAAGAGGAAGTATAGCCATTGCTTGAGAAAATTTTATTTTAGTGTTTGGCTAGAGCAGAAAATGCCAACTACACTTTTCCCAAATCTTTTCTTTTTTTTTTTTCTTTTTAGTGTTTTCATCCATATGGTACCTATGTCTTAAGAGTATCAAAAGAAAGGGGCACCTGGGTGGCTCAGATGGTTAAGCGTCTGCCTTTGGCTCAGGTCATGATCCCAGGGTCCTGGGATCAAGCCCCATGTTGGGCTCTCTGCTCAGTGGGAAGCCTACTTCTCCCTCTCCCTCTGACTGTTGCTCTCCCTGCTTATGCTCTCTCTCTAGTAAAAAATAAAAACGCTTAAAAAAAAGTATCAAAAGAAAAAAAGAATACAAAAATATGAAAATATAAATACCAACCAGATAGAAAATATAATAAAAAAGAAACACATTTTTAATAGTTTTCAAAATATGTGAAATAAAAGGGAAAAGTTATCAACAAGAAATGTAACATACTGGATTAAAGAAAATGTTAAAGTTACTTACGGAGTATAAAAAGCGGAGAAGACAACTGAGAAGACAGATATAATTCACAATATATATCCACCACAAAAAAGGACAATATGCAAAATTGAGACTAATAGGTACTAGGAGATGGCATTTAAAATATAAATGAGTGTGTGTTTTCATAATGTACAGGAGAAGTATCATAAGCATGTCATGAAAATATAAAATACTAAAAGGAAAAAATGCTAAATTCAATCACATAAAAATATAAAACATCTATATGGAAACAAATTAAAAGTCAAACTCAGATTTGAAAAAAAAAATACTTGCATGAGTATGACACAGAACTTTAATAATCACTGAGAAAAAATATATTTGTGAAAAACTTACACAGGATAAAAAAATTCTAAAAACTTTACAATTATCCTGTAAAATTATAAAGAAGTGAAGCTCCACTTATAACTGGTTGTGCTTAAATTAAGAAAGGTTTTTCTTTTTTTCTCTAAAAAGAATTAGAAAAATGGAAAGAAACTGACAAATTGAAATCTAGTACTGGGAAGAATGCGTAGAAAACACAAACATTCTTATACATTGTTGGTGGGCGTATAAATTGTTAAAACCTCTCTAGAAGGCATTTCCACAATGAGTAGAAACATGTAAAATAGACACTTTTTTAAATCCACTAATTAACCTTCAAGGTAGTAACTCAAAAATAATTATATAATTAATAAATAATATGACTTTGCTCTATGCAGAGTTCTATATAAAATGTGCAATTATGAAACAACTTAGTGTCAGTTTAGAGAGAGTGATTAAAGTCATCTCTGAATGTAATTCAGACTTAAAAGGATGATATATATACCCATTTACTTAGCTGGAAAGCTATCACAAACTTAAGTAAGAAAAAGCCAGATACAAAATATGGTAGAATTCTATAGAGCTAAGCATGCACACACTACAAATAACCACTAAATGTAGCAAAAAAAAAAAAATATATCAACTTTTATGATAACTTCTTAATTGGTAAAATAAAACAATAACAAAATAGAATTTTCCTTCAAACACATTAGAAAGACATTTACATAATACCTATGTTATTCTAGAAAGTGATGACATGAGCAGTTGCTCACATTGCTATTAGAAAATAATTGCCAAATTATTTGTAGTGGTTAGTTTGGTCATAAAGATCAAAATTGAAATGTGGTTGTTTTTGACATGGTAAAATTATTTCTTGATATTTTTTCTAATGAAATCTTGATGCACAAATTCATTGTCAGTATTAATTTCTTAATACAGCCTTGTTCATAGAAAATGATGGAAGCAGCCTAAATTATTAAGTTAGAAATTACAAGATCCCCAAGTTATAATTAACTCTATAGCTACAGCTGTATATTTTAAATTAGCACTCAGTGTATGAGTGGTTTTAAAACTTAAGTCCCTGGATTTTATGTGGACAGAAACTGGAAATTAACATAAAAAACTAAGACTTTTGATTTAACTGGTAAATATATAGGAAGTTATTATTTCAACATATTTGAACAATATTTTTTAAAAAAGGTTTTATTGTGAATCACGTGCACTCTTTTTTTTTTTTTTT
>NC_138376.1:47707228-47723004 GCF_054177405.1 Leptonychotes weddellii | reverse complement strand
TATTTTATCTTGGTTTCAAGTTTTTATTTAAATCCCAGTTAGTTAACATATAGTGTGATATCTGTTTCAGAAGTAGAATTTAGTGATTCATCCCTTTCATGTAACACTCAGTGCTCATCACAGCAACAAGTACCCTCTTTCAATCCCCATCACCCATTTAGCCCATCCCCCACCCACCTCCCCTCCAGCAACCCCCGGTTTGTTCTCTATAGTTAAGAGTCTATTTTATGGTTTGCCTCTCTCTTTGTTTTCCCCCTATGTACATTTGTTTCATAATTCCACACGAGTGAAATCATTTGGTATTTGTCTTTCTCTGACTGACTTATTTTACTTAGCGTAATACACTTTAGCTCCATCCATGTCGTTGCAAATAGCAAGATTTCAGTCCTTTTTATGGCGGAGTAATATTTCATTGTATATATACTACATCTTCTTTATCCATTCGTCAGTCGATGGACACTTGGGCTTTTTCCACAATTTGGCTATTGTTGATAATGCTACTATAAACATCAGGGTGCATGTGTCCCTTTGAATCAGTATTATTTTATCCTTTGGGTAAATACCTAGTAGTGCAATTGCTGGATCATAGGGTAGTTCTGTTTTTAATGTTTTGAGGAACCTAAGCGTTTTCCAGAATGACTGTGTGAGTTTGCATTCCAACCAACAGCGTAAGAGGGTTCTTCTTTCTCTGCATCCTCGCCAACATTTGTTTCCTGTGTTAATTTTAGCCACTCTGGAAATTGTGAGGTGGTATCTCCTTGTGTTTTGATTTACATTTCCCTGATGATGAGTGATGTTGAGCATTTTTTTATGTGTCTGTTAGCCATCTGGATGTCTTCTTTGGAAAAATGTCTTTTCATGTCTTCTGCTTATTTCTTGACGATTATTTGTTTTTCGGGTGTTCAATTTGATCAGTTCTTTATAGATTTTGGATACTAACCCTTTATCAGATATGTCATTTTGAAATATCTTCTCCCATACTAAAGGTTTCCCTTTGGTTTTGTTGATTGTTTCCTTCGCTGTACAGAAGTTTTTTATCTTGATGAGGTCCTGATAGTTCATTTTTGCTTTTGTTTCCCTTGCCTCTGGAGACGTATCTAGTAAGATGTTGCTACTGCTGATGTCAAAGAGATTGCTGCCCATGTTCTCCTCTAGGCTTTTGATGGTTTCCTGTCTCACATTTAGGTCTTTCATCCATTTTGAATTTATTTTTGTATATCGTGTAAGAAAGTGGTCCATTCCATTCTTTTGCATCTTGCTGTCCAGTTTTCCCAACACCATTTGTTGAAGACTGTGTTTTTTCCATTAGATATTCTTTCCTGCTTTGTCAAAGATTAGTTGATTATATAGTTGTGGGCCCATTTCTGGGTTCTCTATTCTGTTCCATGGATCTATGTTTCTGTTTTTGTGCCAGTACCATACTTTCTTGATGACTACAGCTTTGTAATATATGGAGCCTGGAATTTTGTGATGCCTCCAGCTTTGCTTTTCTTTTTCAAGATTGATTTTGGTTATTCAGGGTCTTTTATGTTCCATATGAATTTTAAGATTGTTCCAGCTCTGTGAAAAATGCTGTTAGTATTTTGATAGGGATTGCATTAAATGTGTAAATTGCTTTGGGTAGTATAGACATTTTAACAATATTTGTTTTTCCAATCCATGAGCATGGAATGTTTTTCCAGTTCTTTGTGTCCTTTTCAATTTCTTTCATAAGTATTCTATAGTTTTCAGAGAACAGATCTTTTACCCCTTTGTTAGATTTATTCATAGGTATCTTATGGTTTTTGGTGCAATTGTAAATGGGATTGATTCCTTGATTTCTCTTTCTTCTGCTTCATTTTTGGTGTATAGAAATTCCACAGATTTCTGTATGTTGATTTTGTATCCTGCAACCTTGCTGTATCAGTTCTAGCAGTTTTTTGGTGGAATCTTTCAGGATTTCTACATAGAGTATCATGTCATCTGCAAATAGTGAAAGTTTGACTTCTTCCTTGCTGATTTGGATGCCTTATATTTCTTTTTGTTGTCTAATTGCTGAGGCTAGGACTTCTAGTATTATATTAAGTAACAGTGGTGAGAGTGGACATCCCTGTCTTGTTCCTGTCTGTAGAGGAAAAGCTCTCAGTTTTCCCCATTGAGGATGATATCAGCTGTGGGTCTTTCATATACGGCCTTTATGATATTGAGTTATATTCCCTCTATCCCTGCTTTGTTGAGGGTTTTTATGATGAATGGATGCTGTACTTTGCTTTTTTAAAAATCTATTGAGAGGATCATATGGTTCTTATCCTTTTATTTTTCCTTATCCTTTCTTTTATTAATGTGGTGTACCATGTTGATTGATTTGCAAATATTGAGACACCTTAGCAGCCCAGGAATAAATCCCACTTGATCATGGTGAAGGATTCTTTTAATGTACTGTTGGATTCAGTTTGCTAGTATTTTGCTGAGAATTTTCACATCCATGTTCATCAGGGATATTGGCCTGTAATTCTCTTTTTTTAGTGGGTTCTTTGTCTGGTTTTGGAATCATGGTAATGCTGGCCTTATAGAATAAGTTCCTTCCCTTTTTTTTTAACAGTTTGAGAAGAAGAAGTATTAACTCTTCTTTAAATATTTGGGTATTGAGGAGGGCACATACTGAATGGAGCACTGGGTGTTATACGAAAACAATGAATCGTGGATCACCACATCAAAAACTAATGATATATTGTGGTGACTAACATAACATAATAAAATAAAATAAAAATAAATAAATCACTTATTTTAAAGTCTCTAAAAAAAAAATAAACAAATAAACAAATGTTTGGTAGAATTCCCCTGGGAAGCCATCTTTATTTGTTGAGAGAGTTTTGATTACTGCTTCAATTTCTTTACTGGTTATTGGTCTCTTCAGCTTTTCTATTTCTTCCTGTCTCAGTTTTGGTAGTTTATATGTTTCTAGGAATTTATGCATTTCTTCCAGATTGCTCAATTTGTTAGCGTATAATTTTTTTTATAATATTCTCTCATAATTGTTTGTATTTCTGTGGTGTTGGTTGTGATCTCTCCTCTCATTCATGATTTTGTTTATTTGGGTCCTTTCTCTTTTTGATAAGTCTGGCTAGGAGCCTATCAATTTTATTAATTCTTTCAAAGAACCAACTCCTGGTTTCATTGTTCTGTTCTTGTTTTTTTTGCTGGTGGGTTTCTATATCATTTATTTCTGTTGTAATCTTTGTATTTCCCTTCTCCTGCTAGCTTTAGGCTTCATTTGTTGTTCTTTGTAAAGTTAGGTTGCATATTTGAAATTTTTCTTGCTTCTTAAAGTAGGCCTGTATTGCTATATATGTCCTTTTTAGGCCAGCTTTTGCTGCATCCCAAAGGTTGTGGACCATCGTGTTTTCATTTTCATTTGTTTCCATGTATTTTTCTATTTATTCTTTAATTTCCTGGTTAACCCATTCATTCTTTAGTAGGGTGTTCTTAAACCTCCATGTAATTGTGGTGTTTCCAAATTTTTTCTTGTGATTGACTTCAAGTTTCATAGTGTTGTGGTCTAAAAATATGCATGGTCTGATCTCAATCTTTTTGTACTTGTTGAGGCCTGGTTTGTAACCTAGTATGTGATCTGTTCTGGAGAATGACCCATGCACACTTGAAAAGAATGTGTATTATGCTGCTTTAGGATGAAATGCTCTGAATCGATCTGTGAAGTCATTGCATCCAGTCAGTTTCGAATCTCGACTATTGCATTTTTCATATTGGCCTGGACTAGTTTTTAGATCTTTTATCCCTGTAGTAAGGACTCCCGGGTGTCGTCTATGGTCTGTGTTTTTCTCAAGCCCAGCTAGTATCCTTATGAATGTTGCTTTAAATTCTGCATCAGGCATATTACTTATATCTGTTTTGATTAGATCCGTGTCTGTCACCTTTTCTTGTTCTTTCTTTTGGGATGAATTTCTCCATCTCGGCATTTTGTCTAGGTCTCTGTCTTCTATATGTTAGGAAAGCCCGTTATGTTTCCTGTTCCTAAGGGTAATGGCTTTATGAAGAAGAGGGCATATACTGTTCAGGGTCTGGTGCTTCAGGATGTGTCTCTGCTGTATGCTGTGTGTGCTCTGCTGTTGTGTTTGGGCTGCTCTTTCCCTCAGGTCATTCCTCTGCAGTTTCTCCTTACCTTCAGTGGGGAGTATTTGGACCTTGGCCAGAGTGTGGAGAGTTTTAACTAGGTGTGCTCTGGTTTGCTTGTTAAAAGAGGCCTGATGCTCTTTCCACTAGAGCTGAAGCTTTGCAGAACTCTGTGGTCAGTAGACATGGTACATGTTGGAGGTGGGGGGTTGTGCTGGTCTTCTAGGGGAGAGGCCCACTGTTCCGGTTCTCAGCACACATGCCCAAGAAAAGCAGCACCTGCCTAGTACAATGGGGTAGGGCTTGGTGTAAGTAGTTTAGGCCGCCACTCTTGGCACTGTCCTGCTTACTCAAGTATATGCTAAGGGGCAGGGGAGAGAAATGGTGCCAGCCGCCTCCCTTGTCCCCAGAGAGGGGAGTTTGCACCTGCTGCTATATGGGAAGGCCTCCCAAAAAAGCAAACAATTTCCCATCATATGTCTCAGGTGTCCCTCAGATTCCTGCCTTCGCATCTGTGTCTGGGCCATCTGCCTGCCTGGCAGCACAGTGCACCTCTGTTCTATCTCAGGCAGGTTGGCTGAGTTTTAAAACTCCAAACTTTAGAAACCTGGCATGGCATGGTCCATGCTGTTCCTCTGGGGGAGGGACTTGCCATGCTGGGATTGATGCAGGTTTGTCCTAGAAGGGCAGTTGCACCAAAGTGCAGGGGCCTGGAGTCTGGAATAAAGCACAGCAAAGAGCCAGTGTCCAGGTTAGCCATCTCAGCAGGTATCTCTGCCCCTGTGCTGAAGGGAGAGGGGAGGGTAATGGCACCTGCTGGCTCTTTTTTCCCCCAGAGAGGCAATGCCACCTCTCCCAGATGTGCTCCAAGAAGGGGGAACCTTCTCTTCCAGTGCCTCCCACAGGATCCTCAGATCCTGCAGTCTAGTCCCTGGCTTTCTACCCTTCTTCTCCAAAGGAACACTGAAGCGCCCTCAGGGCTCCCCACTGGCCATGTGGCAGATCTCTAAAACTCCAGTCTTTGAACCTTGTTGGTTATAAAACTAACGAAAATTAGACCCTCTCATTTTCCCATCAGTGGGTTTGGGGAAGTGTTTTCCTTGTGCAATCCCCTGTATGCTCCTTTCTCTCTCTCTCCCTCTCACCCCTCTCCTGACCAGAGCTCCCTCCCCTCTGCAGCACCCATGATCTGTTTCTCTTCCAAATCATGTCTCTGCACCTCCTGCCTTCCACAGTGTGACCTCTTCTCTTCCTCCTGTTGTGCGGATTGTTCTTTCAGTCCTCCAATTGATTTCTTGGGTATTCAGAATGATTTGATATTTATCTAGCTGTGTTCTAGGGATGAGGCAAGCCTAGGGTCCTCCCACTACTCCGCCATCTTAGTTCCTTGACCTATTCTTCATTATTGATGCTGTTTCATCACATATAGATTATACTCAGATCTCCTTGTCAAAATCTTTACTTTCATATATAATCTCACATTTAAGGATCTGATACCTGCTTATCCATATTTACCCTTTATTTTGTAATACCAGTAGGAAAACCTTTACCAACAATTTACTGTCTTGCCTTTTACCAACCATAAAGAGTGTTCTCCTCATTCTTCATTTTTCTTCATTCTTTTTTTCTTTTTTTGCGCCCTCCATTGATTACAAGGTTTTCAGCCTCTCTGTTCTTCCTCATACCACCTAATTGTATACTCCACTCAAGTGTCAGTCTTTGCTCTTCTTCTCTTTCTCCTTTTTTAAAATCTGCTATATCCTGTCTAATTTTATAACTTATAACCTATATGATATGTAGTAGTTGATGCTATAAACTAAGCCTGTCTCCTATGCTTGCTGTTTTACAATTACATTTCCAAACATTTGGTAGCCTCTTTTACTTGAATATCTATCACTGCTTCAAATTCAGTATGCCTAAATTCAATCAGTGACTAATATCTTAGCTTAAATCAGCTCCTCCTCTTTTTGACCAATATTTTTTGGTGGTGGGGGGGTAAAACTAATTTTCTCATTCTCTTTAATACCCTTTTCAGATGTCTCAGTGTTACTGTTATTAAAAATAAAAGTGACTTATTTCATTAAAAGCTTTTTTGTCTAGTTGTGTGACATCTTCAGGCTGGCGGTTTTAAAACTAATGAAACTGTCCATAAGGATGAACTTCAGAAAGTTTGGATTTCCATTCCATGGACAAAGAATAAAGCTAGTTTAAGAAAGAAAAGTATGTCATATCGTTGACATTAACCAATGTTTGAACTTTTATGTTTGAGTTCAAAACATCTACGAATGATCAGTTGCTATATAAGATTCAAATATGCTATTTAGAGAACATGTCATGTTATTATAATACATACATTGTAGTTTTTTTTGAGAATTTTTAGTCCTCATCTTTTTGTGTTTAGTTGATCCACTTAGATGATCTGCAACAATCATATGTATCAGTCAAGCCTGTAGAAGAACAACAAAAATGGTTTGTTAAAAAGAAAACCATTGTTTCCTGCCTTTTAAATTCATTACATAAAACTTTGAAAAATCAAATTATCTTTTTTTTGAAGTTTTTATTTTAATTCCGTTAGTTAACACGCAGTGTTACATTAGTTTTAGGTGTGCAGGATAACACTTCCATACATCATTCTGTGCTCATCAGAGCACCCCTCCCTACACCCACCTGGTAACCATCACTTTGTTCTCTATAGTTAAGACTCTGTTTCTTGACTTCTCTCTCTCTCTCTCATTTTTTCCCCTTTGTGTTGTTTCTTAAATTCCACATATGAATGACATCATATGGTATTTATCTTTCTCTGACTTATTTTGCTTATTAGCATTATACTCATTATACTCTTTAGCTCCATCCATGTCATTGCAAATGACAGGATTTCATTCTTTTTTATGGATGAATAATACTCCATTGTATATATACAGCACATCTTATCCATTCATCAATCACTGGGCACTTGGGATGCTTCCATCTTGGCTATAGTAAGTAAGGCTACTATAAGCACAGGGGTGCATGCATCACTTTGAATTAGTGTTCTTGTATTCTTTGGGTAAGTACCCAGTAGTGTGATTTGCTGGATCATGAGGTGTTGTCAAGGATGTGGAGAAAAAGGAACACTTGTGCACTGTTGGTGGGAATGAAACTGGTACAGTCACTGTGGAAAACAGTATTTTTCCTCAAAAAGTGAAAAATAGAACTACCATATGAAAGATCAATTTATCTTTTAAACACGTTTTAAGAGAATTCATCATTTGTATGATCCACAATCCTTTTCAAACTATATTGACTTATCAGTTAACTTTAAATGGTCATAAATTATCAGTGCTTAGGTTAGGCAAATGTAGGGGGGGACTGTATTCTGGTCACAAAGATTCCTGAAATTCATAAAATATGAAACAAAACAAAACCTGGTGGCGATTCCATTTTCAAAGGTTGGAGAAATGACAGTTATTTTTGAAATTTTATTTCTGGAACCATTTACAATCTATCTTGTGCTTAGTATAATGGGAAAAAAGATATTTATAGACAGTAACAGACAATAGGAGGTCTCCTAAGACATGTTTATAACATGTATAAATCTATAAATCTAATGTGATTATTATATAAAATTATGTTCTCTATCACAGTCTTCTTTCTTCATAAAAAAGCAGTCATTATAACCTTTTGTAAGAATATGTAGATTTACCATCTGTCTGTTTTTAGGTGGGTTTTAACATTTAAGAATCACCCAAACTGTGTTCCTTTTATAGCATTTTCTGTTTTGCAGCTTTTATTATTTTGTATCATGTGTGTGGGTGTGTCCTATTTCCTATATTATTATCCAGTCCATCTGAAGTCTGAGTCCATATGCTATCTTTAAGAAAAGTACTTTGTATACATTATAATTGCTTAGGGTTTAGTTAAGGGAATAGATGAAATTTTGGTTAAAATATTTTAATCTGTCAATGTAATTATAACATTGCTTTAAGTATGGGCCCTATTATGGAACTGAATTTCAAGCAAATCTTAACTGTTACTTTAATAGCAAGGTAATTAATTCAAGAATATAATGCAACAGTTATCTTTACACATGTAATTTTATCAACAGAAGATTAAGCTCTATTTCATGTGATTTGCCAATCTTAAATCTGCAGGCAACATTCGTTAACATCTTTAAAAAACTTAACAAAATGATAACTTGAGTTATTTATATTTGCATGTGAAAATTAAAAATTTATTGTATAACCCATCATTGCATTCTTTTGATAATAATTGCTTGTAGTAGATTTTCATATAAAAGTTGTATTTCAGAGGACATATTTTTCATAAGACCAATATTAGATGCCAATGAAAAATTATTGGTGTCTAATATTATAGTATTTTTTCTAACAGTTGATTTGATGAGTCTCCTATTCTATTTTGATTTATATTCTGTTTGATTTATATTTTGGAGAGGGTAGTAGATTTACAGTGAAGTAACAAGAAGTTCTCCCTGTCTCATTCACTCCTGCTAAATATTTTACAGTTCTACAGAACATGATCTATAAACCATCATCTTTTCAGAAAGCATGTTCCAAAAGAACAAACAAATAGAAAAAAATCAATGAAGTTTAATATTTTCTATAACATAAGAAGCAGTAAGACTTTCACATCATCACAGTATTTTAAGATAGGATGAGCTTATCCATGCTAACTTAGGCCAACATGATGTAATCCTCTGCAAGAATCCTGTAAAGCAAAATTCCCCTTCTTCATTATGCTCATCAAAAAGCTGCAAATTATAGTGTGGGCAATTTCAATTAAAATCAATGTCCCTTGCACAAAACTGTAAAGTTTTCTTTTAACTTCCAGGCGTTAGGACTTATATTGCTTTCTTAACTAATACAACCACAAATTTGATCCTTTGACTACATTGTGTTTTTATGTTCTGATAAATTATAAGTCTGTGTCTTCTAAGTTTTCATAGCAGTACTAAAGACTTTATTCTTTTCTTATGCAAGTTCAATTTTGAAATATCCTCAATAAGTATTATTTGGCATAGTTTTAAGATGGGCTGCTGAAGGTCATTATCACCTCATCTAAATGTTCTCTCTTTTTTTTTTTTCTAAATGAATTCTTAAGGACGGAAATTGAAAACAGTGTTTCAGACATGGTCTAATTCTGCATAATTTACAACAGAAAATTAGTCTTCTTCATAATAAAAGGGTGGTCAGTGACAAACCTCAGGGATCCAACATATTAGCTATGTTTTTCTTACAATGCCTTAACTGCTTTCAATCATTATATTGCTCAGTTAAACAAATTAAAGTGTATTGTTTTTGTCCTTATGAACTGTTCAACTGTATCTTCTTCCCTGCTCTCTACTTGAATAGCTGATTGCTATATTAGGGATATAAAATAATGCATATTTTAACAGATATGTGAAATATTTTTAAAGTTTAAGAAAACCATGAATATTAAATACATGTCATTTCAACAACTCGAAGATAACTTTTTAAAATATAGATGTAGTCTTCTACACTATTTTCTACTTTTACGGTAGTTCAAAGGCCAATAGTATGGGTTTTGGGAATTTCCAAATGGCAGTTTCTTAGTTAGCATTCTTACTATGTCTGTTCCTCTGTGTAAGTCCAGGACTAAAAATTCAAAGTTACAGTGGAGCCAAGAAGTCTAGATGGTGTTAATGAGTGCATATTTCCCATATCAGCTAACTTTCAGGCAGGATTGACAAAGTAGTAACATTCTTATTTTTAAAAGGCTGAGACTGGACAAAAATTTTCTGTAACTCACTTTACCTTCTATGAGTTAATAGATTTACCTTGGGATTATTTTAATCAGAATCACAAAATTCCATAAAATTAAATTAACAACTCAACTGTGGTAACAAGGAAAATTCCATGAATATTAGGGCTTTCTATGAGAGCAAGATACTACATTAAAGTCTGTTTGCCATTTGTTCTGTCTGTAAGATGTATGTCAAAAAGGTAAACTGAACTTTGGGATCTGGGCAAATTTCTCTCATATCTTTCTAATATTGTATTATTACTCTCTAAATTGATACAATTCTGTTTGTTAACTGTCAATGTGTATGGTGTACAATACTTTTTTGTAAAGCTAAGTAGTAAGTAAACTGTTTTTAATAGAATAATATTTTAAAAATAATTGAATAATTTCTCAATAGTTATTTATTTATTTTTTATTTTTTTAAGATTTTATTTATTTATTTGACAGAGAGAGAGAGATAGCGAGAGCAGGAACACAAGCGGGGGAGTGGGAGAAGGAGAAGCAGGCTTCCCGCTGAGCAGGGAGCCTGAGGCGGGGCTCGATCCCAGAACTCTGGGATCATGACCTGAGCCGAAGGCAGATGCCCAATGACTGAGCCACCCAGGTGCCCCAATAATTTCTCAATATTTAAAAAATAGTTTGTAGTCATGTATAAAATTATAGTCTTAAGAAACATTTTAAAGGAAAATACTTTAATTGGATTTAGTAGAATTTTTCAGCTTTAAACTTTCCTGAAAGATACATATATGAATGAGGTCAAATGATCTTTTTCAGTCCTGCCCTGTTGGGGTCAGTAGCAGGTTTTTTGTTGTTGTTTGTTTTTGTGAACTGTTCCCATGCACGTGACAACAATTTTCTTATTAGCAGCAGAAATTGCTTCATGCAAATCTAAGGTAGTATACTTTAGTACTGAGCTTTTACCAAATATATACAAATATACATCTGGTGTTGTGGAGTCTTACGTTTGAAATACTTTGTATTTCTGCTTAACTCCATTATCAAGGATAGCATACTAGACTTTGTGATATATAACTTGAAATAAAAACATTGAAAATTTAAAAGTTAAATTTTAGTTCTTGTAGAAGACTAATATAAGAATTAGCTATGAATAATCCATTATTACAGCTTATATGTTTTTTCTGGAAAGATGGAAGAAATAAATGATAAAGGCAATTAGAAGAGTGCATAAGACCTAATAACTATGAAATCGGTAATAAATCTCAATAGTATTTTTGAGAAACTGGTTTGGTCCGATTGCTTATTCTACATATACTTTCCTGAAGCTGCCCAGAACTGTTTCAGTCCACAAATTGAAGTAACAAATAATTAGTGACATTGCCTTGTAACTTTCACAAGCTGTGGGGCTCCTACTCAGTTTTTAATTAGAATTATGACTAAATTATTCATTGTCTGTGGGAGTTGCCCTGAGGAGAGAAAATAGTTGAAAGTTTCACAAGACAAAAAAAAGAGAGAACATTTAGATGAGGTGATAATGACCTTCAGCAGCCCATCTTAAAAGATACTTATAAGTATTGAAAGTATTGGAAAAAATATGGTAGGAGCTTTTATCATTTGGCGGATCTCATTGTATCTTAAAATTCATTTCTCATTTTTGTCACAATATGAGCCATACAACGGTTATTATCTAACTTTAAAATAAGTGATAATAGAAAATATATGAATGTTTTGTCATCAAAAAAAGTGGGGTTTTTTTGTTAAATATCTTAGAGATTTCTGTAGCCTTGCTACTTTGTGGTAATTCTTCTGTTGCTTTAATATTGTTCTCATGTGTTAAAATGTATCTCAAGACTTCCTCAGATTACCAGTATTTTATAGTGCTTAAATGTGAGGGAATAAGCCACTTTTAGTATTCGAGCTATTGAAACTATTTTTGGCTTAGACATTTTGGTAACCTTGTAGTAATAGTTCTGGTAGTTATTTTCTGACCTTTTAAAATGGTAAGTTCTAGTTCATTAAATTGACTTATATAAAGACATTTTTAGAACTTTCAATCACCACCTAAAATCATAGAATTTTAGCATTGCTGGGGCATCTGGAAGTGCTTTCACTGCAACATATACCTTAACGGTAAGTCTCTTTTTGGTTCTAGGAAATGGTTAATATAATATACACCCCATGAAAATGTCAGTTTGTTGTAAAAATTGGGTGTTTTTTTTCCACATGATAATAAGCCCCGTGTAACTTTCATTATAGAGATACAGTTCTTTTCTATTACACACCTTATTCTGTTTGTGTGCATGTGTGTGTCTGTTCTAAAGCTTATAAAAATCTAACCCTTTCACAGTGAGGTTCTTTGGTAATTGACATTTAGCTGTTCTCCAAAATGAGTCACTCATATTAGGAAAATGTCCCTATAATTACTTTATAACACCATCATGGTCTTGTTACAAAAATAGTTCCTTCAGGTGAAAGAAGTTTCCCATTTTTAGAAGATTGCACTAAAACGATGTTTGCTTTTTCTTTTCCATTTTATTGCATACAATTCAAGGTAACAAACACTGTATCTGCACTTTTTTTTTTTTTCAGAGCTAGGGCCTAGTATATTCTGTTTAATTTCTCCTCAATATGGACAGTACCAAAGCAAGTTGTTCCAGCTCTTCAGTGAGGTTTTTAATTTTGTTTTGCCTTTTGTTTTGTTTTGTTTTGTTTTTTTGTTTTGGAGAAGCAGGGCAGGTGGAGGGCTAAAGGAGAGAATCATAAGCAAGCTTCATACCCAGCACAGAACCAACTCAGGGCTTGATCTCATGACCCTGAGATCATGATCCAGAATCAAGAGTTGGATGCTTAACTGATTGAGCCACCCAGGTGCCCCTCAGTTAGGTATTCTTAAACATGTAATAATAGTGAAGAAGATTGGAGTAAATGTACTCTAAATCTGAGAAACACTGTAGAGTGTAAAATACTTTGTTTGGCATAACTTTGGATATGATAGCTGGAAGTTAGTACAAATAGGCTTTTTATCTTTCCAAAATCATATTTGCCTTAAAATAATCCATGAATACCTCTGTTCCAGGTTTTGTTGTTAACTCAAAATAATTGTTTTAATATGGTAAGAAGTAGCCATAATTAAAAGACAGACACATCTTATGGTGGCTGATTTACTGTAACTCTAGAAAAGCGAATACTCAAGAGAAGTAAATTTATGCTGTATTTTCTGATTTTTGTCATATGTTCTATTAAAATTTAAACTTTTGAAAAATAGAATATGATAAACCATACATTTATATTTATATTTTTATACATTTGAGGAATAATAGTTAAATACTCATGCAAAATATTTACCATTGCTATTAACTAAACAATCACCAAATTTGCTTCTGCATCATGTACAATGCAGATCTTAGGTGTGCTTCATGTAGACATTGAGTTCTCTCTGTAGGGTTTATAAAGAATACTTGGTCAGCTCTTGACTGCTTCCAATCTGATTTCATGAAGAATAAGATAATTGACTAGTCAAAAATAATAGAATGGGGGCACGTGGGTGGCTCAGCCGTTAAGCGTCTACCTTCAGCTCAGGTCATGATCCCAGGGTCCTGGGATTGAGCCCCACATCGGGCTCCCTGCTCGGCGGGAAGCCTGCTTCTCCCTCTCCCACTCCCCCTGCTTGTGTTCCCTCTCTCGCTGTGTCTCTCTCTGTCAAATAAATAAAATCTTTAAAAAAAAAAAAAAAGAATGAATTTCTTCTTTGTATAAAAGCAGATTCATTATGGAAAATAATACAAAAATTATATATGAATTGCTCAAAAGTATACTAATACATTAGTCCTTAAATATATGTTCGGTGATTTCAAGAATAAATATAAAGACTAAAAGGACACTGAAGTATCTACCAAGAAGGATATGGTTGAATAAACAGTGAGATTTTCACATCATAGGGTAATGTGATATTTCTGCAGATATTTAATCTGCAGATATTTAAAAAAAAAAAAAAGGTTTGGGTTAGTATCTATCAACTCAGAGGAATAGGCTGTTATATAATAAAAGCAAGCTGCAGTAGGTAGCATGATCCTATTCTTGTTGAAACTAAAATTGTATTAGTTTCTCTCCCATAAGAGAAATTCATTTTTTAGGAACAAGGGGCTAATTTTAGATCAACTTTCTTGCTTACAACAACTCACAAAGCTTAAAATTTGTAAAATATGTTTTAATATATAGGAGAGGTAAAATGGTAGTAATTTTCACCAATCCAAAGTGTTGAAGAAGACAGATATTCAAGTGATATGACATGACATTCACTTTGAGCATTTGTTGAAAAAAGTTGTCTATGAGTTTAAGAGATTGAGCAGTACTTTTGACAGCCTTAAAGGACTGGACAAAAAAGCCACTGTCTGGTACTGAAAAGGAACTGTGTAGTAAAACGTCTTCTTTTAAATGGGCTGAAGCCACAGAGGAACTAGAATTTAAGAGGAAGAGTGACTTGGAAACAGATAAGCCCTTGCATGGATTACAGGCCCAATTCAAAGCACCTCAGTTCTTGAAATTAGATTATGGGGATACTAGGCTGCTACTGAATTTACTGGCCTTCCAGAAGCAAATATATGAAATTTGAGGAAAGATAACTTCATCTCTTGCCTCACATAACTTTCCACAAACAATTTTGAAAATACGATGTCAGTAACCCATTCATAAATAATCATAGACATGAGAAGAAAAGACAACTTGGTTTTGAACAAAAACAAAATAGAGGATAGTGATGATCCCCAGGGGCTCCAAATATTAGAGTGAGACTTTTAAATAAACATGCTTTCTTGGTTCACAGAAATAATGACAAGTTTGAGAAGCTATAATAAAATCAAGTGAGAATTCTAAAATTGAATAAAAAGGCAATAATCAAATATAGGAGTATAACATCAAATGAAACACAACTAAAGATATAGGTATGATTTACAATAAATAATACAGAATGAAACTCAAACAGTTGAATAGTTGTGAAATGTATAAGATAGAATGAGACATAAAAAGGATAAAAGAAGGTATAATATGTAGGTATTTGGGATCTCAAAAGGACAGGTGGTAAAAAATGGTGCATAAGCAATATTTGGAGAGATAATGAACAAAAATTACCTCAGAAGGGTAAACAACTTCAAATCAGTTTCAAGAAGTCTATAAACCAGAAACAAGGTTGAAAACATCTATCTTGGGGCACCTGGGTGGCTCAGATGGTTAAGCGTCTGCCTTCGGCTCAGGTCATGATCCCAGGGTCCTGGGATCGAGTCCCACATCGGGCTCCCGGCTCAGCGGGGAGCCTGCTTCTCCCTCTGACCCTCTCCCCTCTCATGCTGTTTCTCTCTCGCTCGCTCTCTAAAAAATAAATAAAATCTTTAAAAAAAAAAGAAAAAGAAAAAGAAAATATCTATCTTTATCTCTATCCTTCTATGTATTTATCTATGTATCTATGTGTCTATGTACTTACTCTGGGTATCTATATTATCTATTTATAGTCTCCTGAACATTTAACAGTAAAACTGTTGAAAAGTGAGAAAGTGAAATCTTTATTTTTTTTTTTGAAATCTGTTTAAAAAATACTTTTTCTTATAATTCACATGTTATAAAATTCACTCTTTCAAAGTTGGTGGTAATGCAAGCTGGTGCAGCCACTCTGGAAAACAGTATGGAGGTTCCTCAAAAAGTTGAAAATAGAGCTACCGTATGACCCAACAATTGCACTACTGGGTATTTACCCCAAAGATACAAGTGTAGGGATCCGAAGGGGTACGTGCACCCCAATGTTTATAGCAGCAATGTCCACAATAGCCAAACTGTGGAAAGAGCCAAGATGTCCATCGACAGATGACTGGATAAAGAAGATGTGGTATATATATACAATGGAATATTATGCAGCTATCAAAAGGAATGAAAACTTGCCATTTGCAATGATGTGGATA
>NC_138376.1:47689461-47706728 GCF_054177405.1 Leptonychotes weddellii | reverse complement strand
ATTTTTTCTTGGATATATTCCTAGGAATGAAATTGCAATGATAATGATATTTTATGGAATTTTTATGTATTAGAAATGATATTCTACATTTTTTTTCAACATTTGAAATTGTAAAAATAATTCTGAGCTCATGGACAGTGCTGAAATAGGCAGCAGGCAGGCTTTGATCCATGTGGCATGATTTTCCAATCCTTGCTGTACCTAACTGAGGAGAATAACTAAACTACACTGGCAGTTCCTGTGGAACATGCCTTCTCCAGTCGCTTAACCCCACTGTATACCTGCCCAGGACTTCTTTCTTTAAGAGTGGCAGAGATATTTCCAATTTTAGAATTGTAAAATAGGAAGATTGACTTTTATGTTTTTCACATGGGAAGCATATGGGTAATTTTAATTCTGTGTTTAATTTCATCCTAGAATCTTTAACTTTGTGGAAAAAAGTGGGAATTCAGCTTTGCTTTAGCTCCTTTTTATAGTTAAAATACATTATGTTGAATGGAAATGTTTTTAAACTCTACAAAATATTTATATGTATTCAAAAGAAAAGAGTTTATCTGTTATAAAAATGAGTTTTAAAATACATACAAGAAAATAAAAACTGATAGAAGCAGTTGAAATCAACTAAAAATAAACACAAAAATCTACAAGAAATGAAGTACTCAAGAAATAAGCATTCAAATAATGGAGGACCACAGGTGGTACAAAATGAGATTTTGGAAACCAGAGCTGAGAAATGGCAATGAGAAATTTGAAAACAGAAATAATTGTGGTTGTGACACAGATTCTTGACCTTAAATTTCAGCAATTTAGTTCAGAAGGGACTAGATTGCTGACAACATAAATATGTTTTGGAAAAATTAGAGAGCATAAAGAATAAAATATATATGTGTGTGTGTGTGTGTGTTCAGTTGGGGAAAGAAAAGTCAACACAGGAGACCACATTTCACTGAAGAGAGAAGAGATTTGAGAGTTTTAGTGAGTAGGCCAAGGATGAGAAAATATTCACAATAAAATATTTCCAGATGCTAGGGTGCCTCAGGAAGAAGCATTTCACTTCAAATTCAAATTCTTATTTGAATTTTTAGATGGGGAACAAGATACCTCAGTGCCTATGTAAGCAATCTAAGAAAAAAGTTATCATTACCACCACTTGTTGACAGTTGGACTATTTAAAGAAAGAAAATATGAAGTAGTTCTATAGTAGTCATAAACCAGTATTAAGAATATATGAGCTGAACAAAGGAAATCTGAAGCAATACATCTTATTTTGTGTATGTGGTGTATGTCTGTGTGTGTCTGTCAGCATTGAAATATGAATTCAAGACATGGACCTAGGGTCACAGGCATAAAGCTGATGACTAAAGCCAAATAGAAATTACCTTTCTGTTGGAAAATCAGAGCTTGAACTGTTCATTGCCAGAGGGCTACCAGGGGTTTTCCTCTATATTCTTCATATCCCAATTTTTTTTTTTTTTGCTTTTCATAAAACCTTACCCTTCATCTATATTGAGCTTCATTGCTTTTAAAAGCTGTCACATAGATCTTCTCCTTTGTCCCATACAATCCCAAGAAATGGACAGCACTGGTATTAATAACTCCATTTTTACATGAAGACACTCAGACTTCAAGACCAAGTTCAACTTGCTGGATTTGAAAGCTGATATACTTTCCATTAAATATACTAGTTTCTTCTGGGAATTTATATTCCCTGCAGTGTTAGCACAGTGATTTGATTGTATGAGATATTTAATAGTTAACCATAAATAATAAATTGTATTTGTAGAGTGCTTTTCTATTTAACAAAACTTTCACATATAAATTGGGAATAAACATCCCGGTTTATTCAGAAAACATCTGATTTTAGAAAGTTCCGATTCCTGTGGAAAGCATATTCAGGCATTAATAGAGGATCCTAAGATTTTATCTCTATCTCAGTTTCAACTGTGTGAAGCTTTTCACCACTGCATGCTACCTAATACGTGTTTCTTTTATGTTTTTAATTATTTTATTAAATCTGAACTCTTGAGTATATTTTTAAGAAAAATTAACATAGAGTGTTATATTAGTTTCAGGTGTACAGCACAGTGATTCAACCATTCCATATATTACTCAGTGTTTATCAAGATAAGTGTACTCTTAATCCCTTCACCTACTTCAACCATTCCCTCATCCACCTCCCCTCTGATAGGCATCAGTTTTTTTTCTCTATAGGTAAGAGTCTGGTTTTTAGTTTGCCCCTCTTTTTTTCCCTTGTTTTATTTCTTAAATTCCGCATATGAGTGAAATCATATGATACTGGTCTTTCTCTGATTGACTAATTTTGCTTAGCATTATACTCTCTAGACCAACTGTCCGTGTTGTTGTAAATGGCAGGATTTCATTCTTTTCATAGTTGAATAATATTCCATTGTATATGTATATCACATCTTTACCTATTCATTTACCAATGGACAGTTGGGCTGCTTCCATAATTTGGCTATTATAGATAATGCTGCTATAAACATAGGGGTGCATGTATCCCTCTGAATTAGTGTTTTTGTATTCTTTGAGTAAATACCCAGTAGTGTGATTACCAGATTATGGTAGTTCTATTTTTAATTTTTTGAGGCACCTCCATACAGTTTTCCACAGTGTCTGTACCAGTTTGCATTCCCACCAACAGTGCACAGGGTTCCTTTTTCTCCACATACTTGCCAACATGTGTTTCTTGCGTTCTTGATTTTAGCCATTCTGACATGCATGAGGTAATATCTCATTGTAATTTTTATTTGCATTTCTCTGATGATGAGTGATATTGAGCATCTTTTCATGTGTTGTTGATGATCTGTATGTCTTCTTTGGAGAAATGTCTGTTCATGTCTCCTGCCCATTTTTTAATTGGGTTATTTATTTGTGGGGTGTTGTTGTATAAGTTCATTATATATTTTTGATGATAACCCTTTTTTGGATATGTCATTTGCAAATATCTTCTCCTATTCAGTAGGTTGTCTTTTAGTTTTGTGGATTGTTTCCTTTGCTGTGCAGAGGCTTTTTATTTTGATGTAGTCCCAATAGTTTATTTTTTGCTTTTGTTTCCCTTGCCTTAGGAGACATTTCTAGAAAAATGTCACTACAGCCAATGTCAGACAAATTACTCCCCGTGTTCTTTTCTAGGGTTTTTATGATTTCAGGTCTGACATTTAGGTCTTTAATCCATTTTGAGTTTTTGTATATTGTGCAAGAAAGTTGTCCAGTTTTCATTCTTTTGCACGTAGCTGTCCAGGTTTCCCAGCATCATTTATTGAAGAGACTGTCTTTTTCCCATTGCATATTCTTGCTCCTTTGTCGAAGATTATTTGACCATATAATCATGGATTTATTTCTGGGCTTTCCATTCTATTCCATTGATCTGTGTGTCTATTTTTGTGCCAGTACCATAATATTTGATTACTATTGCTTTGTAATATAACTTGAAATCTGGAATTGTGATACCTCTAGCTTTGTTTGTTTTTCTTTTCAAGATTTCTTTGGCTATACAGAATCTTTTGTGATTCCATAAAAATTTTAGGATTGTTTGTTCTAGTTCTGTGAAATATGCTTTGGTATTTTGATAGGGATTGCATTAAATTTGAAGTTTGCTTTGGGTATGAACATTTTAACAATATTCTCTCAATCCATGAGCATGGAATATCTTTCCATTTATTTTTGTTATCTTTAATCTTTCATCAGTATTTTATAGTTTTCAGAGTACAAATCTTTCACCTCCTTGGTTAAATTTATTCCTAGACATTTTATTATTTTTGGCGCAATTGTAAATGGTGTTTTTCCTTAATTTCTCTTTCTGATGCTTCATTATTAATGTTTAGAAATGCACTAATTGATTTCTGCATATTGATTTTTGATCTTGCAACCTTACTAAATTCATTTATCAGTTCTAGCATGTATTAATGTTTTATAACAATGTATGGCTCTATATTTGTAAAATGCTTTTATATGGCATTTTATCACTGTCATAACAACTCTTTGAGAAAGGTAAGGCAGCATTACAAAGGAGAATCAATTTATGATTTTGTAAGAGAATCCATGATTCAAATTCTTCATTTTTCCCTTTTCCCCTATTCATTCCCTTTGAAAATTTCTTACTGAATATTTTACTGCATGCTAAGAAAAATTTTGGTAATACAAAAAAAAATCTGTAAATAAAAATCGAAGTTTACAACAAACAGAAGAAATAGGGGAAAAAACCAAACCAAACCATAATCTTACAATACAGTCAGGTTCATGCTATGAGAGAAAGGCCCACACTGTGCTGTGAGACACCACAACAGAGTCCACAAAAGTAGAGAGGAGTCATGGGAAATCCTCTGTGGTGGATGACATTTGAACTGAAGTTTAAAAGTTGAATAATAATAATATCACATAGAAGAAAAACTTACATATAGCACAGAGAAATGAAATTTCAGAACATATTTTGGAACCAAAATAATGTCTTGAGGTTCATATTAACAAATATGTTGGGGATAAAATAGGAGGCAATCAGAAAGTTAACAATAGAAAATGCAAAGTTTATTTGCTAATTTAAATAGTATAAAATATACACTAAAATTTATGCCAAGGCATTAAAGGATTTTAAATAGGTTATACCATGATAAAATTTACAGTTTAGAAGAATCACTCAGGGTAGAAGTTTGATCAGAAGAGCTAGGAAGCAAAGGGGCGCCTGGGTGGCTCAGTCGTTAAGCGTCTGCCTTCGGCTCAGGTCATGATCCCAGGGTCCTGGGATTGAACCCCGCATCGGGCTCCCTGCTCAGCAGGGAGCCTGCTTCTCCCTCTCCCACTCCCCCTGCTTGTGTTCCCTCTCTGGCTTTCTCTCTCTCTGTTAAATAAAGAAAATCTTTAAAAAAAAGAGAGAGAGAGATAGGAGGCAGGGAGGCAAATAGTATGTAATTGTAGTAATTAAGACCAGAAATTGTGATACTTCACATGTTGGCAGTTAGAAAATGAGGAACCAGGAAGGGAAGTAAGTCGTGTTTTTTTGGGGGGGGTATGATAATATAATATGATAAATAAAGTTATAGAGACATTTTGATCAGAATTTCTAGAAATATTCAGAGAGAGATGGAATTTGAATATAAAATCTTGGGCATGGGGCACCTGGGTGGCTCATTCAGTTAAGTATCTGCCTTGGGCTCAAGTCATGATCTCAGGGTCCTCGGATCCAGCCTGGCATTGGGCTCCCTGCTCTGAGGGAGAATCTGTTTCTCCCTCTCCCTTTGCCCCTCCCCCTCCCTGCTTATGCGTATGCGCTTTCTCTCTCTCACTCTAATAAATAAAAATCTTTAAATTTTTTTTTAAATCTTAGGCATATCAGAATTCTGGGGTAGAATTTTTAAGTTGGAACATACAGGTATACATGAGACAGTTGAAGCAAAGGAGAATAAGTAATTCATGCAAATATCATATTTAACATAAGAACAGAAGGCTGAATAAAGCCTTGAAAATATTGACCTGTGAGGGTAAACATCAGAGACATCTTTATAGGATATTGAGAAGAAATGATGAGGAATTAGTGTCACAGAACACAACGTGGTGATGGTCAACACTGCTAGGTGGTCAAACAATATAACCCCGGAGGGGGAGATGAACCATGAGAGACTATGGACTCTGAGAAACAAACTGAGGGCTCTAGAGGGGAGGGGCTGGGGGGATGGATTAGCCTGGCGATGGGTATTAAAGAGGGCATGTTTTGCATGGAGCACTGGATGTTATGCACAAACAATGAATCATGGAACACTACATCAAAAACAAATGATGTAATGTATGGTGATTAACATAACATAATAAAATAAAATAAAAAAAAAAAAAGTAGTGTTCCTGACTTTGAGTCTTTGAAGGATATTGGTCTAGTCATTTGCAGCCATATAGCCTTACCACTTGGGCAAGCTCTGTCTCAGAATCTTATGTAAAAAGCAAGGGGAAATAGCAGTCACAACATAATGTTTAAAAGGAATTAATTTAAAAAAATATAAAGTATCTGGAACAGTCAAAACTTTAGAACTAGAACTGAGATGAGGAGAAGAGTGATAAACCGAAGGTATATGACTAGATTGTAACAAATTTGAAACTTGAACCTAAACCTCCAAATTTTATATTCACTAACCCACAGTTAATTTTTATATGTTTTGAAAAATAACTCTACTGGATTTTTATGAATGTGTAGGGAAACAAATATGACAAAAGATTTGTCACAATGTAGAGAACACAGTTGTGGCAGAAATACTGGAGGTGGTGAGACGCATTCTGGACTTACTGAACTCATTTCCTGTGTCCACTCAGTCACCTGCAAGTTCAATCTTGTGTCTGTCCTTTACTTTCATTTCTAACTGTTCATTTCAAGATAATGAAGTGAAGACACTTCTATCCCTTTCTTCTTTGTCCCCAGCTGTCATTTCTGATTATGTCAAATTTCAAGGTAGTACAGACATTTACATCCCTTTCTCTTTCAAAGATAAAAAATAAGGAATAGAAATGCAATTCCATTTCTGGAAAATTAGGACATTTGCAATATCAAATCATAAACCTGTGTGAGTAAAGAGCAGGTGGAGAGTTGTGACTTAGCAGAACGGAGAAAGGTCAAAATTAGGGCCTATAGAAGCAGATGCCAATGAGAAGCAATTGGAAAAACCCAAGAAAGGCTTAGATAGATAGAGCTTATGAATACTGAAAACAAAGGCTGTTTTAAAAGTGTGTTTAAACATTTTTAAATTCCATGGGCCACCTGACTTCGTTCAGTCAAAAGGTGCCCACACATAAAAGAGGTACAGGAATTAAGCCAAAATGTGAACAGCCTTTAAAAAAAAAATAATGAATATATCCTTTGTTTAGTTTTATTGAGATATAATTGATATATGCAAATTTCACAAATTTAATATGTTTAAATATATTCAAATAGACATGATACCATCACCAAACCAAGGTAATAAGCATCTATTAATAACAAAATTTTCTTTTCTTTTTTTTTTTTTTTTTTTGGTAAGAACCCTTAATGTGAGATCTATCCTCTTTAGGCACTTTAAAGTGCATGATACATCTTGTTAACTATAGATACTACATTGTACATGAGATTTCTAGAACTTATTTATCTTACATAACTGAAACTTTATACCCCTTGAAAAACAATTCCACCTTTCCAGCTCTTCCCCAGCCCCTGGAAACTATTATTCCATTCTCTGCTTCTACAAGTTTAACTATTTTAGATACCTCATATAAAGGAAATCATGCAGTATTTGTCCTGTGACTGGCCTATATCACTTGGCGTAATATCTTCTAGGTCCATCCATGTTATCGTGAATGACAGGATTTCCTTTATAAGGCTGATAATAGTCCATTGTATAAAACATAAAACATTTTCTTTATCCATTCATCTATAGATGGATACTTGAATTGTTTCCTTATCTAGCTATTGTTAATAATACTGCAGTTAACACAGGGGTGCAGATATCTCTTTGAGATCCTGATTTCAAGTCTTTTGGATATATACCCAGAATTAGGATTCCTGGACCATACATTAGTTCTATTTTTAATTTTTTGAGAACTCTCCATACTGTTTTCCATAGTGGCTGCACATTCTACATTTTCACAGTGTATAAGGTTTCCAATTTCTCCATATGCTCACCAACACTTGTCCCTACCCTTTTTTTAATTTTAAATAATAACCAGAGTAACATCTGTGAGGTGATCTCTCATTATGGTTTTGGTCTGTGTTTTCCTCATGAATAGTGATGTTTAACACCTTTTCATATATCTGTTGGCCATTTGTGTGGCTTCTTTGGAGAACGGTCTATTCTAGTTCTTTATTATTTATTTGTTTATTTTGATATGCAGGAAATATACGTGGTTTGCGAATATTTTTTTCTTAATGGATAGAATGCTTTATCACTCTTGATTATTTCCTTTGCTGTACAGAGCTTTTTAGTTTGATATAGTCCCACTTGTCTATTTTTGGTTTTGTTGCCTGTGCTTTTGGGATCAAATTCAGGAAATCATTGTCTAAACCAATGTCAAGAAGTTTCCCCCCAGTGTTTTCTTTGAGAATTTTTATAGTTTCAGATCTTACATTTAAGTCTGATTCATTTTGAGTTGATTTTTGTATGTGATGTTGGCTAATTGAATATAATAAAAAAATATAATAAAAGATAGGGATTCAGTTTCATTATGGATATACAGGTTCCCAGCACCATTTGTTGAAAAGACTATTCTTTTCCCATGGTGTATTCTGTATTCAAAGATCAGTTGACCATATATACATGGACTTATTTTTGAGCTCTCTATTCTGTTCCATTGGTCTGTATGTCTATCTTTATGCCTTTATCTTAGTGTTTTTATTGCTATGAGTTTGTGATATATTTTGAAATCAATAAACATGATCCTTCCAGATTTGTTCTTTGTCAAGATCGCTTTAACTATTTGGGGTATTTTATGGTTCCATATGAATTTTAGTATTTTTTTCCTAAAATGCCCTTGTAATTTTGATAAGGATTGCTTTGAATCTGTAGATAAGATGACTTTGGTAGTATGAGCATTTCTTCCAATCCATGAGCATGGATGTCTTTCCATTTATTTGTGTCTGCCTTAATTTATTTTATCAATGTTTTATATTTTTTAGTGTCCAAGTCTTTTAAATCCTTGGTGAAGATTATTCCTAGGTATTTTATTCTTTTTAATGCTATTGTAAATAGAAGATTTTCTTGATTTCCTTTCTGGATAGTTTGTTGTTAGTATAGAGAAATACAATTAATTTTTATATTTTGACTTTATATCCCGAGGTTTTGCTGAATTTGTTCATTCTAACAGTTTTGTTGTTGTTTGTGAAATCTTTAGGGTTTTATATGTATAAGATCATGTCATCTGCAACTTGAGTGAATACACAAAGGAGCTGAAACAGGGACATTAGGTAGTCTGACAAACCTAGAGCTCTCTTCTGTCCATGTCTACAGTGTCCAACCCAGCCATTAGATAACCCTTATCTGGAAAAACAAAAACAAAAAACTGGAAAACTTCACAAAAAAGGGCCTATAGATTTCAGTAGTAGAAGTCCTCATGTAATAAGTTTGGCTATATATTCTTACCTATAATAAAGTTCAGTAATTAGTGCATTTTGTTCACACATGTTCTTTCAATTGGATTTTTTGTCCTTTATACTAAATTTGAAGAGAAAGACATGTGGCATGTGAGGAGGATTCCCAACATGAAAGAGAAATCCCAAAATAAAGGGATAAGAGGGACTCAGAACTTTTCCAGGGATATTCACTGACACCTTATTACTACTTAAAATACGAACAAAAATAATAACAAATATTAACAACATTAATAAAAATTCTCCTTAGGGCACATTTAAGTTTTTTGTTCATAAGGTTAGTGGTTGGGATTCACAATGCTTTATAGGTAAATTCCTTCTATACCTAGTTTGTTGAGAGATTTTATCATGACAGGGTATTGAACTTTGTCAGATGTTTTTTCTACATCTATTGAGATGAGCATAGGATTTTTTTTTAATTTTTCAGTCTATTAATATGAAGTACCAATTAATTGATTTGTGTGTGTTGAACCATCCTTGCATCCCAGGGATAAATTCCACTTGATCATAATGTATGATTCTTTTAATGTGCTGTTGAATCCAGTTTTGTTGTGTATTTTTACTTCTATGTTCATTAGGTATGTTGGTCTATAGGTTTTTTTGTTTTGTTCTTTCTTGTAGTGTCTTTGTCTGGCTTTAGTATCAGAGTAGTGGTAGCCTCATAAAATGAGGTTGTAAGTGTTCCCTTCTCTCTATTTTTGCAAGAATTTGAGAAGAATTGACATAAATTCTCCTTGAAATGTTTGAGATAATTCACCAGTGACATTATCTGATCTTGGACTTTTCTTTATTTGAAGTTTTTGACTACTGATTAATTCTCCTTACTGTTGGTCTGTTCAGATTCTGTTTCTTCATTATTCAGTCTTGGCAGATTGCATGTTATCTTAGATTCTCTAATTTGTTGGTGTATGATTGTTCCTAGCGGTATCTTGTGATCTTTTTTTTATTTCTATAGCAGTCTCTTATGATCTTTATTTGTTTTTTAATTTTATGTCTATTAGACATTATGCTAAGTGAAATAAGCCAGTCACAGAAGGACAAATGCTTCCTGATTCCACTTATACAAAGGACCTAAATTGGCCAAATTCATAGAATCAAAGAGCAGAATAATGATTGTCAGGAGCGGGGGATAAGGAGAAATGGTGAAGTTGCTGTTCAATGGGTATGAAGTTTCAGTTATTCAAGATGAGTAGGTTCATCTTCTGTACAACATTGTGCCTATAGTTAACAATACTTGTGTCCTTAAAATTTTAAGAGAGTGGACCTCATGTTTAGTGTTCTTACTATAAGATATATAAGATAGAAGGAAAATGTTTTATTACCAAAAAGCACATCTTTTGTGCCAAATAAAATTACAAATAGAAATAGAAATTACAATAAAACATGCATTCTCATTTGAATTGGAATGGAATTTGAGACACTTTCTTTTCAAGTTACAAAACACTCTTTTAGAGGTAGTCAGGTTATGAATAATTTCCCAGAAGTTTTTAAACCCCATCATTTTTTTCTCCACCAAATAAAGTATATTTGAATTGAATTAAGAAAAGTTTAGTCAACTTCTTTTTATTTTTTATTTTATTTATTTATTTTTTTAAAGATTTTATTTATTTGACAGAGAGAGACACAGCAAGAAAGGGAACACAAGCAGGGGGAGTAGAAGAGGGAGAAGCAGGCTCCCTGCAGAGCGGGGAGCCTGATGCAGGGCTCGATCCCAGGACCCTGGGATCATGACCTGAGCCGAAGGCAGACGCTTACAGACTGAGCCACCCAGGCGCCCCAACTTTTTTTTTTAATTATCTACAAATGTTGACAATTTTGTTATCAACATCAATTTATATTTCTTTACGAAGGACAAAAATATCAATGAGCCAAGACATGACAATTGAGAGTCTTGGTTAAAACATGTTTTATAAAATATGTTATTTATATTACATTATATATTTATAAATTATATTATATATATATCATATTTATAAAATATGACAAAGTATTTTCAAACATTTAGATTATTATTAATTATTAGTTAATTTTTTAGATAAATATTTTGGCACATTCCTCTAACGTTCA
This sequence comes from Leptonychotes weddellii, assembly GCF_054177405.1. Taxonomy (NCBI): domain Eukaryota; kingdom Metazoa; phylum Chordata; class Mammalia; order Carnivora; family Phocidae; genus Leptonychotes; species Leptonychotes weddellii. The sequence continues at coordinate 47,695,546 of NC_138376.1, read as the reverse complement.
GTGGAACTAGAAAGGTAGAGTAAAAGCAAAAGCTTCTGATTGACCCACAGAAGCATATGTATGTATCCCTTATAATGTTTTCTCTTCCAAACTTATGTTTACTTTTACTTTATGCAGTTATCAAATTGGGGCTGTACAGATTTATCAGTGGGTAATTAGAACAAAAATTCAACTGAAAAAATATTCAGCAATGATGATACAGTTAAGTTTGTTAACTATGGCATGAAGTTTTAACAAAGCAGAGTAAAAAATTTTGAAAGTGAAGGCAGCAGATGGAGGCTGAAACTGGAAAGAAGAAGTGAAATAAATATGGGTTCAAGGATATATGACAGAATATATGCCTTAGTTGTATATCTGAGGCAGAGACTTAGTATTACAAGAATATGAGATATAGTTAAATGATACAAAAATTAGACAACCGAACCAGTCCCAGTAATGTTGAGTAGGAACTGAATGAGAAGGACTCTGATCTTTCAGTATTTAATTATCTTGGAAAATAGTGTAATCCCAAGGGAATGTTAGTTTCTGAAACGGTCTTATTATTACTTACTTACTTTTATTTATTTATTTATTTATTTATTTATTTATTTATTTATTTATTTATATTCATACTCTCTCCTTTCTGCAATCAAATCTAAATATGCAATAAATCCTGCCAGTTGCATCTCTTGACAACTCTAATATCTCTCCTTCCTCCCCTCACCATTTTCTCCGTAATTGTTGCAGTTTGGAAAGAAGATGAAACTTAAAATAATTAAAAATCTGTGTACTGAAGCTCAGTGGATTTTTCTAAAATGCAAATCTTTCATGTTACTGTCTTGCTGAAAATATTTAAATGTCTTCTTAATGCCTATGAAATGCCTAGACATTTCATGCAAGGATCTTCATTATCTTGAAACTTTCTAGTGTCATTTCTTGCTATAGTCCATATTCATCCAAAGCTTTAACACTACCAGACTGTTTTCAGTATCACAGTACAATGTAGTTCAAAGTCTTTTTTTTTTTTTGCTGTGTTGTTGTTTTTTTTGTTATGTTATGTTAATCACCATACATTACATCATTAGTTTTTGATGTAGTGTTCCATGATTCATTGTTTGCATATAACACCCAGTGCTCCATTCAGTATTTGCCCTCTTTAATACCCAGCACTGGGCTAACCCATTCCCCCACCCTCCTCCCTTCTAGAACCCTCAGTTTGTTTCTCAGAGTCCATAGTCTCTCATGGTTTGTCTCCCCCTCTGAATTCCCCCCCTTCATTTTTCCCTTCCTACTATCTTCTTCTTTTTTTTTTTAACATATAATATATTATTTGTTTCAGAGGTACAGGTCTGTGATTCAACAGTCTTAAACAACTCACAGCACTCACCATAGCTAAGTCTTAATACTTTAGAATATTCCTTTGCTCATATGTCTTCTTTACTCCATACCCTTATTCATGACTTGATTTATTACCTTTCTTGAAACTGCCAGGCGGAGTTAGGTTCAAACTTTATTTATGATGCATCATATTTTATTTTACCTATTTGTTTACTTTTTTTATCTCTCCTACTTCATAAGCTCCTAGACAAGATTTTGTCTTGCCTAATTTTTATCTATAATGCAATGCCTGTCACATAGTAGACTAATAACTCTCTGTTGAATTAATAACTGAATAAATGGTCTTCATTGAATCTTGTCACTAAAATATCTAAGGAATAATTCTTGTAATTTTTTTTAAATGAGGAAAGAAAATCAATTAACTTCCAAATGCTCATTTATAGAGTTAATGACACATAAGACAGTGCCTACAAAACTAGCCAAAAATTAATCCATGAATTTCGCTAAATGTTTCTAAGACCCATTTAATCTCCAGACTCCCCAGTTGCAAAGAAATAATTCAAGAGAAAATTCTACTAATCCATTTGGCATGCTCAGTAATGGCCATTGCTTCAGGGTTGTATCTGGTGAAACCGCCTGTTCAATGTCAAATTTGAAAGCTTTAGAGGAAATAATTGTACATGTTGGGTAGCAAAGCTGTTGGTGTGGGCACAAGAGCCCTTTCTTTGTCTTCTTTTCAGCAATTCCATTACAATCAGTCACCTACATGTTAGGGTAGTAGCTTTGATGAAAGAGTAATGTTAAGACTTAATCTAGATAAAGTGCAGGTAATACTGAACTGTCAGTAGAAACATTGATAGAGTAAACCCTGAAATAAAACCACTTTTTCTCTACAAAGACATGGTAAGTTTCTACAATTCTGAAGATGCAAAATTATTTTAAACTCCTCAGTCCATTTGCTTATGTATAGAAACATATGTACTTAGGAAATCCGGCACGTCAGTGCTGCACTATTTCAAGACAAGCGTATGTACTTATTTTGACTTATAACCCATATGACAGTTACTTGTGGCACCTTCATCTTTACTGTCTTAAAATTATATAACCAAATAATATTGTACTTTTTGGCTAATGTGACCTGATTAATTCCTTATGAACTATTAGTTTTGGTTGAGTGGTTTGTCTTATTTTAAATAAAGGAAGAAATCACCTTGAAAATTGCTGTTTTACTAATCAGTAGAATTATATACCACAATGAAAATCTCAGACTCTGTTGTCCATTTTTTAACATTTCAGTTGGATAAAATAATCTGCTCTAGTTATCAAGCAGTGGGTATGCTTAATGGATATAATTAAATAGTACTTAGTCAAGGGACTAGTCAAAGATTATCCCAAGTATTAAAATCCTCCTACTTTTCTCCTCTTTTGCTCATATAACTATTACAATTTAGAAGAGATATATTAGTAATTACCCAAAAACAGAGGCTATAGTATGATCTTTAAAATTATTAAACACATCTTTATAAAATTGTTCTCTATATAATGTCATTGTAGCTATCCAGTTAAAAAAAAAATTGCAGATGATCTACTAGGGGATTAGCTGTAATAAACCAATCATTTTATTGTAGAAGATAAAAGTATTAAGACACATTTTCTTTTATTTCCGTTTTCCTTTCTGTCATTCCTTTTTTCTTCTCTCTTTCCCTCCCTCCTTCCTTTATCCCTTCCTTCCTCTTTTCCTTTGCACATTTCTCTTTTTTTTTTTAATTTCCTTCATTTATCATTTTAAAACATAGTTTTTTTACATGGTTATTCTATTTTCTTTTTTAAAAGTGTCTTAGGGTTCCTGAATAGAATTAGTTATTGAATGATTAATTATGTGATCATACAAGGAAAATACTTATTTAGATGTGGTATCCAGGAGTTGGCACCCTGAGTCTTGAAAGAAATACATAAATTTAAACCCTATTCCCCATGAGCTTGTATACTGTAAAGAAGTTAAGACATACAAATGAATCGGTGCATCTTACAGCAATCTATGATGGATACCAGCTGAGTGGCACAAAATGCAGTTAATGTTAAGAGCTCTCTTTGGGCAATCACTCTGATCGGCTAATTGCAAAATAAATGGAAATACTCTAAATTATATCAGATGATAATTTATTTTTAAACGATGTAAACTCTCATTTGAGAGTTGAAGAGAAGCTCATAATAGTCCCACCTATTTAACAGTGATACTTAAAAACCAGAGAGTGCAACAGGTCATGTCATTAACACACTAAAGAGTTTTTTGTATGAATATGTTGTCATCCAAAGATACATTTCTTAATTTGTTTATTAGATTTTACACAGAAATGTCACTGATGGTAACCTTTGTCATTTTTCAATGTGTGTTTAACAAGTGAATAGAGAAGGCTGATATCAGAAATCAAAATGGTACTGTTGATAAGAACATGGCAACATTGAGCATAGCTTTTAAAATAAAAGGATTTCTCTGCCTCCATGCTTAGCAGGGAGTCTGCTTGAGATTTTCTCTCTCTCTCTCTCCCTCTCCCTCTTCCTCTGCGCTTCCCCTGGCTTGTGTGCCCCCCCGCAAATAAAAAAATAGATTAAAAAATAAATAAATAAAATAAAAGGACTTCTCTCTAGAATAAAGTAAGATAGAAACTTAATCATCTTTCTGGCTACCAGTGCAGATAGAAATACTCAGCTAAAATATTTAGCAAACAATCTCATGTAATATTTGAAGATAGGCATTGTATTTGTTATCTATTGGTAATAACAATATTTCCACATATTTAGTAGTTTTAAAGAAAACCACATATTTATTATCTTGTGATTTCTGTGGGTACGAAGCCCAGGCACAGCTCAACTGAGTCCTCTGTTAAGGGTCTCACCAGGATCAAGGTGTTTGACCAGGGCTGTGAGGTCATTGGAAGCTCATTTCAAGAAGTATCTCCTAAGCTCCTTTAGGTTATTGTCAGGACTCAGTTCATTGCATTCTGCTGAGCTGAAGGAATCAATTCTTTGCTGGCTGTTGGCAGAAAGCCACCTCTAGCTTCGCGTTCATGACCTTCTCCATTTTGTATCTTACAACATGGCAGCTTGCTTCTTCAGAGCCAGCAGACAAGAGAATCATTTAACAAGATGAACATTACAACCTTATGTAACATAATAATATACACGTAATCACATACATCTTTTCATCATTGCCATATTCTGTTGATTAGAAGCCAGTTCCAGGTCCTGTTCTCAGTCAAGATGAAAAAATGAAATCTGTTATTAAAAAAAAAAAGCAAAAGCACATTTGAGTTTAAGTTTCACTCGGTAAGAATATATAAATTGATTAGAAAGTGTAACAGCTGGTTTGAATATAGTTTTTAAAAATACTCCACTTTTACATTTATAAAATTATCAATCTTGAACATTAATTTTCCAGTGAAGTAACACTGCTAATTATTTGTAGCTACATTTTTTGTCCTATATTATACTTGGCAATAGAAGAGAATTAAATATAGAAAGAAAGAAAAAAGAATACCCCCACCCCCAGCTCATGCTCTCTTTTTCAAATAAATAAATAAAATCTTAAAAAAAAAACAAGAATATGGGCATCAAAGATATAAGATGATCAGAAAGGATCTTAAAATTAATAACTATATTTTTTGTTTTGTTTGCTTTATTTTACTTTTTAGACTAATATTTCCTGTTAACAAATGATACTAATAAAAAAGCAAAATAAATTTTACTTGTATCAATATTATGAATTTTTTCTTTAGATCAGTACATTTATTTTCACTAAGAAGTTTCAACTTTTTTCAGGAAGTTTGGAGAATTATATGAATATATAATTTAAAGGAAATGTATAGTGGTACTCCTCCAATTTTCTCCCCTCAAAGAATCATTTTTTGTGATATCCTGAAGAAATGGCCATTCAGAATTTTCATAAACATTTTTTTTGTGATTTGGAACTCACAATATTTCCTGGTAGATTGTCTACTTGAGAAAATACTAATGATTAATAAGCATTCCTTTACAACTTCTCATTTTCATGTATAACTTCCTTAGAGTTCTTGGTTTTTGTCATGAAACACTATTTCTAGACTCCTATTTAATTTGACTCCAGTCCCCTGAATTCTATCTAGACTTTCACAATACCATGTAACCTTGTAAGTAAACACCTGCATGAAATTCATTCTGCATGAAATGTGGATCACCAAAGTCAGCTGAAACTATCACTTTCTCTTTATTAATGTAGCCCAATTTTATGTATGCTTTAAGCAGTGATGCTGTATTCCATTTTATATTGTATTTTCTGTCAATCAAAAAGGTTCCTTTTATTTTTTTCACCTAAAGTTACCAATCCAGATGCTTCCATTCTATGTAATCAGTATATTAATGCTTCAGAGTCATATTATTATTTGTCTTTGCTAGATCTCAGTCTACTTGTTCAATATTCTGTCTTGATTAAATTATTTCCACTCTACTGTTGTCCAGCACTTTAGCTTCCCCAAGGAACAAAAGACACTAGTGACTATGTTCTTCTTTCTTGCCAAGTATATTGAAGACAGCTACCTAATATCTAGTGACTATATGGAAAAGGAAACACGTGACACTAACGATTTGTTTCTGGTCAGTGACAGGTGAGAGGAAATTTGCAGAGTAGAGAAATAAACAGAAAATTAATCCCAATGACATTGTTGTGCTACTGGATCCTTAAACCCTGAGCTAACCTGCCTTTGTACTTTGATTTTTGTAAGGTGATTGTTTA
>NC_138376.1:47649524-47688961 GCF_054177405.1 Leptonychotes weddellii | reverse complement strand
AACCATGAGAGACGTTGGACTCTGAGAAACAAACTGAGGGTTCTAGAGGGGAGGGGGGTGGGGGGATGGGTTAGCCTGGTGATGGGTATTAAAGAGGGCATGCTCTGCATGGAGCACTGGGTGTTATACACAAACAATGAATCATGGAACACTACATCAAAAACTAATGATGTAGTGTATGGTGATTAACATAACTAATAAAAGGAAAAAAAAGATTCTGTTATTTAAGAGAAAGTGAGAGAGCATGAACAGGGGGTCGGGGCAGAGGGAGAGAGAAAAGCAGGTTCCCCACTGAGCAGGGAGCCTAACATGGGGCTTGATCCCAGGGGCTCCATCCCAGGACCCTGAGATCATGACCCAAGCCAAAGGCAGACGCTTAACTGACTGAGCCACCCAGGCGCCCCAAGTTATATTACTTTTCTATTCCTGTGTAACAAACTGCCACAATGCTAACAGCTTAAAACAACACAAACTTACTTCCTCAAGAACAACAGAAAAATCTCCTTTAAGGGCTCATTTGATATTGACAGGACCATTCAGGATAATATCTCTTTAATTCAAAGTCAAATGATTAGAAACCTTAATTATATTTTCAAAATTATTTCCAGTTTGCCGTATATAAACTATTAATATAGTATCCTGTCATATTGATAGGTTCTATTGGCTCTTGATGGAAGAAGATTATACAAGGCATGTACACTTGGAGGTGGAAATCTTGAGAGCCACCTTAAAATTCTGCCTACCACAAGAGTTATTTCGAGCATACTTCTATTCCTTGTTCACAAAAGCGTTAAAAGTGAGTTGATTATAATTTTATTCCTGAGGAATTTACTACTTAATAGATGCATGCTTAGTATCCAATTGGTTATCAAAAGAGTACTTCCCTTTATTTAATGCTGAAGCAATATGAAATACCCTGAGTACTCTATGTTGCGTTATTCACATTCTGCTAATTGTATCCTTTACTGCATGTGTCATATTTGGCATATTTGGTTAAGTACAGAAAATTCCCAAATAAGGCCTGATCTGAAGTGTCTTCCCATTGGGCAAAATGATAGACATGGTGAAAATTGTTACAATGAAAAATATTTCCTATTTATCAAAGTTCAGGTATTAGCTATTAACTGTGTACTATCAATAATGAATAAGCTGTACTAGTAGTTTGCTTTCATTGTTTCTTCCCTTGGTTTCTTCCCTTGAATGTTATCCCCAAAGACTTAGGTACATAGAAAGTAGCCTATATAACACATATCTGGATAGTACAGACATCTGCTTACCGCATTTCTTTGCTTGGTAAAGACTAGATGAAAAGTTTAAAAAAATGTATGAACATTTTTTGACAGGTAGCTAAAATAATACCATAACTAGATATTAGTGAAGCCCTGAAAAGACATTAATTGCAGATCCCTCTTTTGAGCAAATTCATTGATTAAAAATCAGTTTTTAAAGGGTTAGATTTAAATGTATATCAAAAAGAGACTGCAGTAGACACAAGAGATTCCTCTTGTGTTTGTTTTATAGTTCTTCATGGTATGAAATTTGACAGAAATATGAACAAGTCACTACACTAAAATATATAATCCAGGAACTTTTAAAGTTGTTCATTATTTAAAGGCTCTTCCTATCTTTGTTAACTTCCTATTTTATAATCTAAAATTAATGGTAAAAAAATTAATGGTAAAACTATTCAAATATCATAAATTACTGATACTAACACAGTCACCTAAAATCTATATTTATTGCTTGAAGTATGGCAATATTTTCAAAATGTTTACACAAGCTAGTAGACACCCCTCAAAATGTTTATAAAATCTGTTATATACAAATTTGAAAAGAAGAAGTTCACTTTTTCCTAAATTATAGTGAGATCAGTTCCTCAAACTTCCTTTCAAAGAAATTTGCGACCACAGACATGATGAAGAAATGTCTTTATGTCTTTATAGTCTTGTAACACTTTATAGTCATATAAAGTAATTGTTGGTTAGTATGTGCCAAGGCAGCTGCAAAGTGTCTGTTACATGAAATCTAAAATCACTGTAAAACATTTATTAATATTTTAATGAATAGCCTTAATATTTTCATAAAGACGACGTGTTTCTTCCTTAATATTATGTTTTAACTACTATTAAAATATTTAGATGTTTTATTTTCTAGTGGAACCATTAAAGCAAAAGTAAAAATATTCAAGAGGACCTAAATAAGTACACTATTTTACTAGGTGCATTAGCTTATTTGGGTTGCCATAACAAAATACCCCAGACTAAGTAGCTTAACAACAGAGATTTATGTTTTCACAGTTCTGGAGGCTTGAAATCCAAGATCAAGGCACCAACAGGGTTGGTTTCCTCTGAGGCCTCTCTCCTTGGCTTAGAAGTGGCCCTCTCTTGCTGCCTTTTCAAGTGGTCTTCCCTCTGTACATGCCAGCCTCCGTGTCTCTGTGTGTGTGTCCTAATGTCCACTTCCTTTTTTTTTTTTTTAAGATTTTATTTATTTATTTGACAGAGACACAGAGAGAGAGGGAACACAAGCAGGGGGAGTGGGAGAGGGAGAAGCAGGCTTCCCGCAGAGCAGGGAACCTGATGCGGGGCTCAATCCCAGGACCCTGGGATCAGGACCATAGCCAAAGTCAGGCAGACACTTAACAACTGAGCCACTCAGGTGCCCCCTAACATCCACTTCTTATAAGTACTTCAGTCAGATTAGATTAGGGTCAGCCCTCATGGCCTATGCACAGTCACATTTTAGCACAAATGGCAGTTAGGACTTCAACGTATGGATTTTAAAGGGACATAGTTCAGCCTGCAAAGTGTGGAGACAAATGATGAGCATACTTCTTCTTATATAAGCATTTACCAAAAATGTTGTACTGAGAGATACATGCCTATGTTGTCATGGAAATTTTAACTATAGTTTGAAAACTGAGAAACCCATTGCTAGGTAAGCTTTAGAAATAACAAGAAATCATTAAGAAAATTACAAATATTAAGGACACAACAGAAGATAGAACACTTCCTGCTAACACTTATAGAATACAACAAAGGTGGTTCTCAAATGAATTTTGTAGATTTACATGATGTCACCACTGTAGAACACAGAGAAAACACATCTCTATACTTCTTCTGAGATGTTAAAATTAAAAAATATATTAGCAAATTAATAAAAAATAAAATTTGAATTGATAAAAAGAACCCCTCAAGGAGAAAGGATAAATATTTTCATAACTTTTTTCCTTTAAAAGATCTATTATATAGAAAAACGCCTTGGGAATCTGATTAAGAAAAAAAATGTAAAATTTGACCAGCATAAGAACACGAAAATAGACTGGCACATAGAAACAGAATAAGAACACTACCTGCAGCAAATTTGATAACCTAAAAAAAAAAAAAAAAATGGTGAGCTCCTATCAAAATATCAGAATTGATACACAAATTAGTAGAAAAAATTAGGAAAATGATTAAAGCTTTTTACTGTCTGATGGTTTCATAGCAAGTATTAATTGAGAATATGTACAAAAAGCACTTAGCTTTGTGCCTGGTGCATAAAAAGCACTCAATTAACATTGATTATTATTTTTGCAAAGAATATGATTTATTTATATCATGTTCTCATATTTCTCATTTTGCCCTTTGCAATATTATAAAAATTATTTATCCTAAATGTAAAAGAATTAATTTTTCAATGGGTAATCATTATTTTTTATTATGTTATGTTAATCACCATACATTACATCATTAGTTTTTGATGTAGTGTTCCATGATTCATTGTTTGCGAATAACACCCAGTGCTCCATGCAGAATGTGCCCTCTTTAATACCCATCACCAGGCTAACCCATCCCCCCAGCCCCTCCCCTCTAGAACCCTCAGTTTGTTTCTCGGAGTCCTTGGTCTCTCATGGTTCCTCTAATGGGTAATCATTAGTTTTGTTCTTTTCTTATGTCACTGGCTTTCTTTCCAATAAGATGATTTTGCACTTTTGTCTTGGAAATATGTTGTTCCTATTAATAATCCAAACATTGCTTAAAGAACTCTATCTTTCAAATAAAGTTCAAAAGTATATCTTTTGCAAATGATTTCTTGTGTTATGCACTTAGCTTGACAAAGTAGGGGTTTAACTGCTTTTGAAAAAGTTCTAAAATAAGTAAACTAGTATAATCTAAGTAGGCAAAATGTTCTCCCTATCAGCATTCGGGGTTTTATTAAATTGGGACATCAGAAGAAAGTTTAATTGGAATTCAAAATTGTTGAATTACCATGATGATCCTAGGGCATAAAGAGAAATAAATATGGAAAATAAGTGTGAATCAAATTATACTTAATGGAGAAGAGTAACCAAAAAGAAATAAAAAACATGTACACTTTGTAATGTGTGAATTCACTTATATCTTCCTTTATGGAGTAGAGGTGTTCCAGTTATTTTAGTTATAAATAGCTAATTTTTTTCTGACATTAATTATGAAATAAGAGATGCTTTTCTGCAGAGAATAACTCTCATTAGACAAATTTGGAAAATTTGGATGGAAGAGGCTAGCTATGATGAATACCTTGAGAGCAAGCTGTGTGTTGTGGAATGCCAGTGGTGCAGATCTTCCTGGGAGTTGTAGCTTACTTAATTGTTAAATCTTCATTTCTAGAAATTTGAATACTTTGTCATGATATATAGATTATGAAATTTCCCTTTAGGCATCATCTAATCCCTGAATTGTTACTTACACTAATTAAGTTATCTTACTAAATGCAAAAAAAAATATGTATTTTCTACTATAGTTGTTTCTAACTATTTTCTTGAGAACAAGAAATTCCATAGCAGAGGTCACAAGCTGGTGTCTCTCAGACGAGAATCTAGAAAAGTGTTGTAATATGTATGCCCTAGATACTTAGCCAATATGTAAAGTTGGAACTGAAATTAGGCAAAAACTGAATATTTTTCTTCTCTTGATACTCTGAATCTCTGAAATGATCAGTTTATATGCCTACATCATAAAAATTTAGCAGGCATTGAGGAGCATATGTTTCCTTTTAAATAGGACACAAGCTTTCCAATTACTACATCTCAAAATTATTTGGCTCATCCCACTTCACCCACTTATGTTAACTGAGAATGATGGACATTTAAACTTGTGACCCTCTTTTAAGCCAGTGTTGAAGAACTCGCTATTTTACATTAATTAAAAAAGGATGGAAAGAATTTTCTGCTTAATTCTTGGTAATTGTGTATTACTTCTCTGATCATTTACTGATGCTTGTTATGTGCAGATTCTGTGCCAGGCACTAGCAATAAGGACAAAGATAAATTATATAAATTTTCTGGCCTAAAGGAGTTTGTAATGTAGTAATAGAGACAGATATATAAAGAGGAAATACTCTGGTAGATGCACCCTCAGGATGCAGTTGGAACACAAAGGAAAAATATCTAATGGAGTTGGCAGGGGAGAAAATCTGGGAGACACTGTGTCTTGAAGGATAACAAAACCACACTTGAGAAAATGGAGAAATCCTTAAAATATATTGCAATCTCTAAGATTCTCGTCATTTGATCTAGTTTTAATTCCCTGGTGTTAAAAAATTTTATATACAAATTCCAACACTGCATTTTAATTCCATAAAAATACTTAATGGTACTTAATGATACTATTTTATCATGTAAATTAAGTCATTTCAGTTTGTTTCTGTATCATGATAAATGTATATGCCTGTGTAACACAAAACCCTATAAATACATAGAACATTACAGATATCTCAGGAAGTTACCCTGGCCTTTTCACATTTGAACCTCTCCACATATCTCCCAGAGATGACTACTGTTTTAAAGTTCTTTAAAAAAAAAGAAAAAGTTCTTTTCTACCACATATTAGATTTGTTTATTCTAAAATTTCATATAAATAGAATAATACACTATTCCCTATTGTATAAAAGATCTTTTGCTCAGTATTGCTTTCTGTTTCTGAAAAACATCCCTGTTGTTTTATGTATCAATAGGCCATTTATCTTTACTGCCACATAGTATTTCAGTGAATATATTTATCACAGTATGTAATCTATTCTATTAATATACTCTTAGACTGGGGCGCCTGGGTGGCTCAGATGGTTAGGCGTCTGCCTTCGGCTCAGGTCATGATCCCAGGGTCCTGGGATCGAGTCCCGCATCGGGCTTCCCGCTCCTTGGGAGCCTGCTTCTCCCTCTGTTTCTCTCTGTTTCTCATGAATAAATAAAATCTTTAAAATATATATATATATATACTCTTAGACTGTTTTTATCTATTACGAAAAAATTGCTGTGAACATTTATGTACATGTCTTTTTTTTTTTAAAGAATACATTTTTTTTTTTTTTAAGATTTTATTTATTTATTTGACAGAGACAGAGACAGCGAGAGCAGGAACACAAGCAGGGGGAGTGGGAGAGGGAGAAGCAGGCTTCCCGCTGAGCCGGGAGCCCGATGTGGGACTCGATCCCAGGACCCTGGGATCATGACCTGAGCCGAAGGCAGACGCTTAACGACTGAGCCACCCAGGCGCCCATGTACATGTCTTTTTGTGAACATATTTTTCCTACCCTTGGATACATATACAGGAGTGGAATTTCTAGATAGGTATATATTTATTTTTATAATAAAGTGATATATTTTTCAAAATGATTGCTGACAAAGGATTCTGTTTTTTTTTTAATCTGAAAATGTCCTTATTTGCTTCACTATATAAATAAGTGATTATTTTGGCCATATTCAGAACTCAGAATTGACAGGTGTTTGTTTTGTTTTTTTACATGTTTGATATTTTAAAAATTATCCACCACCTTCTAGCCACCATAGTTTTGGGTAAGAAGTTATTAAAAGTACCATAAGGCTTAACCACATTCTAACATATTCAACATGTTTTTAAGGCGTGGCTTCCAACATGGAGGCAATATATCTAGGTCTAAACTGTTTTGAAAACTTTTAAAATACCCTTTTAAATACTTTTAAATACCCTTTTAAAATACCCTTTTAAAAACTTTTTATTGGGGTGCCTAGGTGACTCAGTTGTTGGGCATCTGCCTTCGACTCAGGTCATAGTCCCGGGGTCCTGGGATTGAGCCCCACATCGGGTCCCTGCTCAGCGGGAAACCTGCTTCTCCCTCTCCCACTCCCCCTGCTTGTGTTCCCTCTCTCGCTGTGTCTCTGTCAAATAAATAAAATAAATAAAATCTTAAAAAAATAATAAAAAATAAAACCTTTTAATTTTGCAGTAACTTTAAAATAACAGGAAGTTGTGACTATATTACAGAGAGATCATATGTACTCATCACCCAGTTTTTCCCACTGATTTCATCCAATGACAGTACTATATCAAAATTAAGAAGCTGATATTGGAAAAAGGTAGTATATATGGGGTTCCCTTCACTTATCACATGTGTAGATTCCTTTAACCACTGGCAGAATCAAGTACAGAACTATTCTATCACTCCAAAGATATACTAACGTATTTTACCAATTTGAGTAAAGTATAGGAAAATTACCTTTCCCTCCTCTATTTATAATTGCCTTAAACATGTATGTAGCATGCAGTGAGACCCACATAGGACAGTGTTGTACCTTTTGCTTCAGACATACTTAAGGAATGTGAACATAGAGGAAGTCTATTAAATTTAGCCATATATTTGTCCTTTCCATTGTACAATCTTTCTTGATGTTTCAAGATTCTTTTATAATTTCGTTTTTGTTTCAAAAACTTCTTTTTTTTTAAAGATTTTATTTATTTGACAGAGTAGATCTGCTAGTAACACATTCTTTTAGTTTTCCTGCACTTGATAATGTCTTTATTTCTTCTTAATTCTTGAAAGATAATTTTGTTGGACATATGATTTGAGGTTAACTGTCGTTTTATTTCAGCACTTAAAAATTGTATACCACTTCATTCTGGTCTCCATGACTTCTGATGAGAAACCTACTGTTGTGTGGATGTTTCTACCTCTTTGGAAAAGATGTTTTAATCATTGCTTTCAAGATGATTCTTTGTCTTTCACATTATGAACTAAGTTTAGGCTGTTTCTTGGCATGGATTTATTTGGAATTATTCTATTTAATGTTCATTCAGTTTCATGAATCTGCTTAAATATTTTACCAAATTTGGGAAATGTTCAGGCATTTTTTTCTTCAAATATTTTTCTAACCTTGTTGTCTTTCTCCTCTCCTCTGTGACTCTGATGATGTAAAAGTTGTATCTTTGATTGTAGTCCCATATGTACTGGAGATTCAGTTCATTTTTTAATTTTTTATTAGTCTCTTTTCTCTCTGTTAATTCAGTTTGGGCAATCTCTATTTTTCTGTCTTCAAGTTCACTGATTATGTTCTGGGCTGGGCTGAAGGCTGTATTCAGCAATAATGGACTATGAATTGGTTTCTCTGACTGGGAAGCTAATGGGAGAAGCAGCCCCAAGGCCACTCTTTGTGGTCTTGACTCAAGCCAATCCATGCCCCAAAACCCTAGTTGGAACTTGGCCACTGATTTTGCCCTGGGGCAATCAGCTCTGCCTGCCTGCCTCTTGGCTCCAGAGTTCTTGGGTTACACATCTTCCATGTGTTCTTGCCAGCTTTCCTGTCAGATGGGGTTGGGGACCATGCTCTGTAGCATGTAGGACTATGTCTCTGACTTTTGCCTGGGCAGGGCTGTGAGGGCACACTTCAAGCTACTCCCAGTTTTTCCCAACCAGGTTTTCTGGTTGGGAAGGGTTGAGAGCCACGATCCACAACAGGTGAGGCTGTGACTCAGCTCTTTACTTGGGCATGGACAGACCAGGCTCCCAGGACAACAGAACTCCTAATTTGGGGAGAATTCTCTGGTCAGACTGTGCATCTGACCTAGTTCTACAAGTGAGCAAAACCACTGATTAGGACTACTACTTGGGTTCTGCAAGTGCAAGTGCTGGTTCTTGGAAGTTCCTCCCCACTTCTTTGACTCAATCATATTACCAGCAGTTGAGCACTGTAAATTCCCCTGTGATTCCTGTAGGGTGAAAGCAGAGTAGGGTCTCCCACAAAGTGACCCACAAGGCTGAAGGGGCCAAATGTCACTCCTGGGCTCTCCTTTTCTACTGGAGGTACATAAGCTCAGGGCAGACCACTTGGCAAGGTGTTGCACTGGCCTTGGAAGGGCAATGCAGTCTATATGTAGCCATCATTAACCCTTCTAATGCAATCTGTCTTGGTCTTTTGGTGCAAGGGGCTGCTTCAGCCTCACTCCCAAATTCTAGGATTCTCTCAGTGGTGTCTTCTCCATGATTAGGGGGAGTGAAGTCAGGAATGACTGATGTTACTATCTGGGTGATGTCACTCTTCTAGAACCCCTTAAAATATCCCATTTCTTCCTCTTCTTCAACCCTCAAATCCAACCTTATCCATCACTATTTCTATTTTGCCTCTTAAATATTTCTTGATTCTGTTTACCTCTCTCCTCTTCTTTCCATCTCCTTATGTCAAGCTGCCATTGTCCTCATGTGAGCTAATTCAGAGCTTCCTGTTTCCTCTAATACTCCCTTCTCCTCAGACATTACATTTTATACACTGAATACAGAATTTTCCTAAACACAAATCTGATCTCACTGATTCTGTGCTCTGTCCCTGGCTCGTAATACTCCAGTGTCTTCCTATTACCATAATGTAAATTGGTCAGTTTTTAAATGGTCCGCAGTCTGGTCATGATGTCACCTCTCTACATAACCTCAAACAGCTAATCGCTCTCTCTCACTTCCTTCAGTATACCATATACCTGAGGGCCTTTTTTTTTTTTTTTTTTTAAGATTTTATTTATTTATCTGAGAGAGAGAATGAGATAGAGAGAGCATGAGAGGGGGGAGGGTCAGAGGGAGAAGCAGACTCCCTGCCGAGCAGGAAGCCCGATGCGGGACTCGATCCCGGGACTCCAGGATCATGACCTGAGCCGAAGGCAGTCGCTTAACCAACTGAGCCACCCAGGCGCCCATACCTGAGGGCCTTTTAATAGTCTATTCTTTCTGATTAGAATGGTCTCACCACACTACCCATTCTCTAACCCTGGGCCTACTGGAGTTTTTGTGACACTTTATCACTAAATCTTTGCTTCTTCAGGGAAACTAATTAGAATGAATTTTTTCATTATGGGGACTCATGGAACCATACAGCTATCCATCTTTATTCTTACCCATAGTTTTCTATTTATTTAAGTGATTATTTGTTTGATGTTTATCTTCTTATCTGGACTTCTAATTCTCTGAGGTCAGAGGTTAAAGACTTTTTTGATCTCATTCACCCATGTATCCTGAATTTCTATGCAATGTGTGGCACATACTCCGTACTAAATAAGTGTGTTGAATTAATGAAGAAATAAATTATCATTTTGTAATTTTTGTCTGGTAACACACTGTAGTTTTCATTGTTTTGATAATAGATGTGTCTGTGTAGGATATTTATTCCTTATCAGGTATGTTAGAAATTTACATCCACCTTGCCTTTGTCCATCTCCTGAAATATGGCATATATATGATAAATATTAATACATGTTGAAATATTGCATCTCCAAAGTATTTTTAGGGTAGAATGCCAGTTTTCCTTAAGTACCTCAAGTATATCTATGATTAGAAATAATTCTAGGGTGCCTGGGTGGCTCAGTCAGTTGAGCATGGTCATGATCTCATGGGTCATGGATTGAGGTCAATGTCAGGGTCTGCACTGGGCAGGGAGTCTGTTTGAAGATTCTCTCCCTCTGCCCCTCCCCCTACTCGTGTACACTCTCTCTCTCTCTCAAATCTTTAAAAAAGAGAAATAATTCTAGCTATAATAAAGTGCTTGCAATATCCAGTAAAATGTTTCAACATAAAGATGTTTTTAAAGTGCTTGAAACTTTTTTTAAGGAGAAAAAGATTGTAGTTTTCAGTCTGATTTGCACTATGATAATAATCTAATTAGAAATGTCAAATACAACCTAGTTATCACTGCTTAGAAATTTATAATCTTTAAGAAAGTTCATTTTGATTGAATTATATTTTACTATTAATTTATATTACCTAATACTTTTCTGTGTATTTAATTTACTTACCACCCCCATGGCTAACTTATTTTATTCATGAAGAATCCTTCAGTAGTCAAATTTTTCTAGTAACATAGGTAAAAATGTTCAAAGTACAGCATATATTTAATTTATGATTTAAGGAGAGAGCCAAATTGAAAGGAAATGTTGATTTGTCTTTATTTTCTAACTAATGTTAATTAGTTAGAATCACTTAAAATGCGTATCTATATATTTATTTCTGACATAAGAGTTAATATTTACATTAGTATTACATGTAAAAGATTATGATATATTTGCTATAGACCATGTGTTGTAGAAGTGTTAAACAAGTTTGTGGAAGCTGTGTTGCTGGTCCACAGTTTCCGAATAGTTAAAGACAATTTTAGAGTAACTAAGAAATATAGGACAATTTGCATTTGCAAAGCTGTTTTCTGGCAAGCATCCCAGAGTGCTGTGTATAATCAAATAAAATCACAATTAATGGTTAGTACTAAAATTCCAGTTCAAATATATCAAACAAAATCACAAATAACAGTTAGTGCCAAAATGCCAAATTAAACAGATGGACTCTGATTCTAGATTCCTTTAAAAATGAGTGGGGTTTGCCACTTTAACGTTAACCAACATGCTATTTAAGTCTTGGAATCATTTTTCAGAAAACTTTTATTCTAAACTATGTGTAAGTAATTTTTTTTTTTTTAAGTCTGTGTGTATGTCTGTGCCCAATCCACTGAAACAGTCCTATCTTCATAATCATGTGTCTGGAATGATAGAGCGTTTTAAACTACAGGTCTTCTATTTTAATTACGAACAAGTTTTAGTCAAATGATATTAAATAAGAGGCAGGAGAGAAAAAGCTAACTTGGTGACATTCATACTGAAAAAAATTAACACAATTTTATAAAAGGAACTTGTCACTTGAAAAGTTACCTTTTTAGTTGAGGATAACAAAGGCAAAGTATCTGACTAAATAAGAGCAAAAATAAAGCTATGTTGTTTATTTTATTCTACCAGCAATTGCAGATGAGATAACCTTAAAGCATTCCACCTAGAGGAAATATCAAATTTTCTCTGTCATTTCCATAGGAAATCAAATTTGTTTTCTAAAGTAAGAGATGAGTGGACATACATTAGTCTAAGTCACTGAAGTGTGACATTACTCACCATTCAGCTTCCATAACCACTGTAAAATTTCCAACCCAAATCATCTTTCACTTGAAAAAAAGCAGACTCCAGACTCACAAATCCCTTATCTATCAGTCATATGGTCACAGATTTTCTCAACAACTTCCTTTTTTTTCAAGTCTGTACAACTGTTTAGGCATCTGAAGATCTGGGCCCTTATTATTCTGTAATTCTTCCCTCAAAATCTTCTGATATGCATGCTGTTCCTTAACACCACAGTATAATTTGCCATTCTTAAAACATCTCAATTTTGGAAATTGGGTGGCTGGGTGTCCACCTGGGTGGCTCAGTCAGTTGAGCATCAGACTTTTGATTTTGGCTCAGGTCATGATCTCAGGGTCCTCCATGGAGCCCTGCAATGGGATCTGTGCTCAGAATGGAGTCAGCTTGGGATTCTTTCCCTCTTCCTCTCCGCCCCCACCCCCCGGCCCCGCTCCTGAGTGCCTGGGCGTGCACATTCGCTCTCTGTCAAATAAATAAATGTATTCTTAAAAAAAAATTTTATCTCAATCTTAATAAGTTAATTTTCCCCTTTCTCATTTTAGTTTTTATTTACTTATCTAATCTCAAGCAAAATACTACTTCATTCCCAAATAAGATTAGTTTCTCCTTGTTGTGTGTGTCCCAAATAATTTATTCTTCTTCTTGTTTTATTCTTTTTTTAGTCAGAGTTAATTAATTACATTGTTACCACTTACAATAAGCCATTTTTGTGAGCACATTTAAAAAGTTTTCATTATTTTTTACCAACTTTAATTTTATATTTCATTCAATTATTTTCTAATTTCTAAAAACATTGCTTTCCAGTTGTTTAAAACTATTTTAAAATGAAAGAGCGATATAATATGTACTCATAATCTTAATTCACAAATGTAACTTTAACCCACACAATGTTTTTTTTTTTCTCTCGCCCTTCTCCTTGTCTATTTATTTTAGATTATTCCATGAACATAATTTTAAATATTATGTTTCAGTACCCTACTTTTATTGGGTAAAGTAAAGGTTAAGCTGCTATAAAACTTAGGCCCTAAAGTGGGGTATTGATAAGGTAAAAGTTTATTTCTTTCTTAATAAATAGCCTGAGCATGGGGGATTTAGACTGGTAGGCCAGATCTATTCTTTTTTTTTTTTTTTTTTTAAGATTTTATTTATCTACTTGACAGAAAGAGACAGAGCGAGAGAGGGAACACAACAGGGGGAGTGGGAGAGGGAGAAGCAGGCCTGATGCGGGGCTCAATCCCAGGACCCTGGGATCATGACCTGAGCTGAAGGCAGATGCCCAACGAATGAGCCACCCAGGCACCCAGGCCAGATCTATTCTTTTTTTTCTTTCTTTTTTATTTTTTTTAATTTTTTATTTATTTATTTGAGAGAGAGAGAGAGAGAGAGAGAGAGAAACAGCATGAGAGGGGATAGGGTCAGAGGGAGAAGCAGGCTCCCTGCTGAGCCGGGAGCCCGATGCGGGACTCGATCCTAGGACCCTGGGATCATGACCTGAGCCGAAGGCAGTCGCTTAACCAACTGAGCCACCCAGGCGCCCCAGGCCAGATCTGTTCTTAAAAAGTCATTCAGAAACACAGTTGCTTCCATTATGGGATCTGCCATCAGTTAAGTTCTGTTGTTACTTATTTGGTTAAAACTTAGTATCTGCCGTGTCTATGTTTTTGCTTATGGGAAGGGGAAATAAAGGAATTTTGAGCAAGCAATTTATTTTTAAACAAGTGAAGGAGGAAAGTTGCACATACATTTCTTCTGCATGTATTCAACATCTGCAAAGTTAGTCCATGGAACCCTCTAGCTGGGAAATAATAGACTTCATTTGGAAGATCATATGCTTGGGAAAAAGAGGAAACAGATATTGAGGGGAAAATTGGCATTCTGTCACACACCTCAATAAAACTGTAAAAATACATGTGTTCAATGCCTAACTAATATTTAAATTTATGCATTTACCCATGATATAATTCAAACTTATTGTTAGACACATAAATTTCCTGTTTCAGGCTGAAAAACGAGGCTTCAGTATTTTTTTTGTCATTAATATTTTCTGTACCTTTTAATTTTTTTCTCAGCATGGTTTTCTCAATGTGTAATCATTATATTAAAGTGTCCAAACACTACTGAGTTTTCCATAATATTGTCACTGTGTAATCTAAAAAGACAGCCATTGATTGCACAAGTAAGTATCCAAAGGATACAAAAATACTAATTCAAATGGATATATGCACCCTGATGTTCATAGCAGCATTATCTACAATAGCCACATTATGGAAACAGCCCATTGACTGATGAATGGATAAAGAATATGTGACATGTATAGATATATAATAGAATATTACTCAGCCATAAAAAAGAATGAAATCTTGCCATTTACAATGACATTATGTGAGCTAGAGAGTATTATGCTAAGTGGAATAGTTCAGTCAGAAAAAGATAAATACCATATGATTTCACTCATATGTGGTTTTGAATAACAAATGAGTGAAGGAGGGGGGAGAGAGAGAGAGAGAGAGAGGAAAACCAAAAAACAGAGTCTTAACTATAGGAAATAAAATAATAGTTACCAGAGGGGAGATGGGTGGGAGGATGGGTTAAATAGGTGGTGGGGATTAAGGAATGCACTTGTCATGATGAGCACGGGTGTTGTATGGAAGTGTTGAATTACTATATTGTACACCTGAAACTAATACTACACTGTATGTTAACTAACATAATATACAGTGTTCTGTTAAATAAAAACTAAGAAAACTTAAAAACTTAAAAAAACAAAAAAAAAAGAAAGAAAGTCATGTTGGTTTATATCTCATTTGTATCAGTAGTTCTACAGAAAATCTATGTGGTTAGCCAGTACTTATGTTATTAGTTAAAACGTAAGTACTTTCAGTATTTGTGAGGAGATGAACTCCATTAGATTTCTCAGATTTCTAGTCTTCTTACGAAGAGAAACCCTGGCTGACTTTTTTTTGAGACAATGTTTTCAAGGATGTTTGCACAGTGAACAATCTTGGAAAATAGAAATGGTCTATTTCAGGGACAGAGGACAGGTTTGCTTACAACTTTGGAATACGGGGATAGTGTCTTTTCTCAGAACAAAAGCAGACATGTTTATTGCCTGGTATAGTAAAGATGGTGTTTCTCTCTTGAGCAAAAGTTCAGGCAGACTTAGTGCCAATTATGAAAGATTCAGGTTCTCTACGAGGAGTTCCCCTTTTGTGGTGCAGGTCCTAATTATTCTTCTGAGAAATTTACATAGTTTAATTTTTTTTAATTTTGTTTTTTTAACATTTATTCTCTAAGTTGCTGGTTCTTGCCTTTCCTTTTGATAGAATTTCTGTAAACAGATAAAATGCATTATTTCTTTATGTGGTACAATTATATAATATGTATATATAGATTCATATGTATAAAACATACAGTGGAGTTCTGAATGGAGAATATATTTTCATTTGTTTTTCTGAGATCATTACTTGGTTGGACTAGACAAACTTTATTTATGTGTACTCTATGGGCCTTTCATCCCACCCTGAATGCTCCTGATCTTGTCTATGGGCCTTTCTTAATGGAAGTAAAGTAAACTTTACGTGTTGATAAAAGTTTTACCTCACTAATTATTAGAGGTTTAAAAACGTGGTGCCTAATTTATAAATAATTATACAAGACATGTCATTAATCATGCTGTTAAATAATTAACACCACCAGTGAATATTTTCAGATGGAAAATGCTAAAATCATTTAGTGTTCTTCAATTTATAATTACAGCTAGATTAAAAACATTGCAAATGTTTACTGTATTGATTATCTGCTCACTTATGTAGTTTGCTGATTGTATTTTGGGGGCTACATTTAAAATTTAATGCTTGCATTAGAGGTTAATGTTTTCTTTTTTTCTGAAAATGCACGAAAGGAAGACATTTTTATGTTGATTAAAGGGGAATATTTTGTGAAGTCTAAATTTGTTTGTATTATGTAGGCAAACATATACATTATTTCTAGGAATTCAAATATTCTATACTCACTGTGCTATCTAAATAAGTTTATAGTCCCAGTGTTTTTTTGTGAAAAAAATCTGTTAGATTACTGAATATATTTTCCCACTGAATGATTTAAGTAGAACTGTGTTGAGTGGCATTATCACATTCCCATGTACAACAGAATTTACTTAAATTTTGATGATTCTAGAACTAGAAATGTGAGTATAAAGCAGAATTGGGGGAAATTTTATATTGTGTCAAGTTTCCCCTGGCACAGTGTTTCTTCTTCTGTCAACTGCCAAGACCAGGTGCATAGCTAATAGCCTTAAATTAGGATTCTCCAGAGTGATGGATCACAATTCATACTTATTACAATCCAAAAGAGCCTCAGGACAACAGCTTTCAGTGGGGTGCCACCTGTTAGCTGAAAGGTATAAGTTGAGAGAACCCAATCCAGCTCCTAGCAGGGGACTCCTGAGCACCATCCACCCACCCACCCCCCGCCAGGCTCTTTGGAAAGGCAGCACTTTTTCATTAGCTAACATGCTGGGCTCCACCAGTAGGAGAGAAAACTTGGCATAATAAATGATAGCTTCCAGCTCTAAAATGTCCCAAGGCTCCGGAATATATCCTATACTTGATTAACTACATAGGACTCTTAAGGGGTGCTTCATATAAATAATTATTTGTGAGCCCTCCCCAGACTTATCAGTGAATAGGCTCAGAAGTACGTATTTTAATACTCCTTCTTATGTTGCTGATTGTCAGCCAGATGCCTGTCCAATAACTGGCCCTTGGAAACTATATGCAACAAAGAATTAGATGCAATTCTAATTCTAAATTCAGGCAGCCTGTGGGGATCCATGTCTAACTCTGGCTAGAAACCAGAAATTTGTCAAGTCTAATAAAAATTGACACAAGAGACCATGATGACATTTTTTTGTTTATTGTTGTTACTAATAATTCTCAAGTTTTGCTTCATTATTTCTAAGATTACTTCTGTCTGCTAAAATAGAAGTAAATTGAGGATATTATGTTAGGAGTCTTGTTGCCAATGAACATAGAAAAGTTGAAGCCACAGAGAAAAGTGGCAGAATAACTCAAAGGTAAGCCACACCTTTTAGATGAAAGAGTAAACGAGTTTACCTAAGGAACAGTATAAAATTTTGTTCTCAAAACCTGCTCTACTTAGCAGAGCTTATAAAAAATTGTTGATTTCTCAATGTCTCACCAGACTATCTGATTCACAAACTTGAGTCAGGTATAGGAATCAGTAGTTTGTAATCTCACCAGGTAGTTCTCATGCTTTAAATTATAAAGCTATTGTAGACAACCTGCAGATGCAACATGGACCCCCACCAAAATGTGATTCAGATGTAGAGACTGATGAAGCCACATGCGCAATGTGTGGGGATGAAAAGTTTTCTTTCTTTCTTTCTTTTTTTTTTTTTTACAAAATGTGCAAATATATTTAGGAAATAATTCACAATTGTAGAAAGTCTAATATCTTTTTTTTTCTTTTTTTTATTATGTTCAATTAGCCAACATATAGTACATCATTAGTTTTTAGTGTAGTGTTCAATGATTCATTAGTTGTGTATAACACCCAGTGTTCCCCACAGCATGTGCCCTCCTTAATACCCATCACCTGGTTACCCCATGCTCCCATCTCCTCCCTTCTATAAACCCTCGGTTTGTTTCCTAGAGTCCAGAGTCTCTCATGGTTTGCCTTCCTCTCTGATTTCTTCCCATTCAGTTTTCCTTCCCTTCCTCTATGGTTTTCTGTGCTATTCCTTATATTCCACATATGAGTAAAACCATATGATAATTGTCTTTCTCTGCTTGACTTATTTCACTTAGCATAATACCCTCCAGTTCCATCCATGTTGATGCAAATGGCGGGTATTCACCCTTTCTGATGGCTGTATACCTTATTTATCTGTTGAAGGAAATCTGTTGAAGGGCATCTTCTTTATCTGTTGAAGGACATCTCAGCTCCTTCCACAGTTTGACTGTTGTGGACATTGCTGCTATGAACATTGGGGTGCATGTGCTCCTTCTTTAATAGGGCTTTTCTGGGGAGAGATTGGCCAGCCTCCGAAGCTGGTCCAAAAATGACTTGAGAGAATGAGGAAAGGAGACTAGACTGGCTTGGAATTTTTCTCATTGTTAACAGATGTGGCAGGATGAGGGTTTCTATAGCTGAGAAGGGGCTTGCATGGTTTGAACTTCCCACCTGTGTCAAAGGAGGGAGCACCAAGGGTTTTTTTTTTAAGATTTGATTTATTTATTTGAGAGAGAGAAAGAACATGAGCAGGGGGGATGGACAGAGGAAGAGGGAGAAGCAGACTCCCTTCTGACCAGGGAACCCAACACGGGGCTGGGTGTGTGTGTGTGTGCTTGATCCCAGGACCTGAGATCATGACCTGAGCTGAAGTCAGATGCTTAACCACCACCCAGGCACCCCACCCAGGCTTTTTTTATGAGTTTTCTCAGATGTGGGGCAGAAGGGGAGCAGGGAGGAGAAACACTTAAAAGCTGTCAGCAAACATCAAAAACTTGAGTCAGAATCTTTATTACAAAAGTGTTAGTCTATACTATTAAACAATTCAAAATATAAATAGTAAGACCTATATTCTTAAATTACATTAATAAAATTAAAATGGAACTGTATAAGGCATGTATTATTCTACTTGAAATACATAAAATGGAAAAAGGAGGTTGAATTAAGCCCCAAATAAAGTGTTTAACAGTGAACCTTTTGGAACATTTTCCATTATTTTAAAGTCAAGATTAATGTGTTGCAAGGAATACTATGACCCTTAGGTTTTGCCACAACTTAGACAAATGACCCTCTGCATTTATCCAGCATGTTAAAACTTTTCTTCTACTAGTGGTAGAGGAGGATGGATTCTCTGAGATTTTATAGATTGACAACATCTTATCTTAGGCATGCACACAGGCTTCATGAAAGTAGAGAAGGCAATTTACCCTCTACTGTGACTATTTATTTGCTTTTTAGTTGGCTTGGGCTAGTTTTGTACAAGAAACCATTAAATCATACTTGAATACAAAGGAGATATATGATGGGTGAGAGAATCCGTGTTGGTAATTTCTAAGTAAATTAATTACACCTATTTAAACACTTCACAGAGCATTTACAGGAACAATTAAGTTCTTAGTGCTGTTTTCTGAAAATATACAAGGTTTGTGTGGTTATATTAACAAAGCATTGTTCCTTCAGGCAAGATACCCTTTACATTTACATTTAGCTATTAATGTAAATATCACTGTGATTTAATGCAGATTGATATAATCAAGAGAAGTAATACATATTATTCATTAGACCTGTGGGTACTTAAGTAAAGACAAAAAGTTACAATACTTCAAAATAAGTGCAAGTTCCATTTTTTTTATATCTGGGTTGGATAGATATTAAATATACACAATTATCCTATGTGACAAATTTCTAAAAACTATTGAGTCCAAATCTCATTGTTTCTTTTTTTTTTTTTAAGATTTTATTTATTTATTTGACAGAGAGAGACACAGCAAAGAGGGAACACAAGCAGGGGAAGAGGGAGAGGGAGAAGCAGGCTTCCCTCTGAGCGGGGAGCCTGATGCGGGGCTCGATCCCAGGACCCTGGGATCATGACCCGAGCCGAAGGCAGACGCCTAACGACTGAGCCACCCAGGTGCCCCAAATCTCATTGTTTCTTACCAGTATACCATGGACTTTTAATGAATCAAAGTCTTCCATTTGGAAATGATTTGTAAGTTTTCTGACTGTAACTCATAAAAGGAACATCTAACTCAGTCATAACTGCTTCTATGTCTTCATGCACAGATGGCCCATGAGGTCCCCTTTGCTTCCAATATTACATATAAGATTATGGACATGATTGTGATAAAGTGAATGTTTCACCAGTTCAGAATTTAGGAAAAATCTTAGCTAAAGATCTTGACAAACTGCTTTCTCCTTGCCAAATTGAATTTGTGTGTGTGTGTGTGCACACGCGTGCACGTGTGTGTGTTGAGTCAGTTAGTGAAAGGTTAAGAAAACCAGAAGGCAGTCATCGATTCAAATTTTTCACCAATGCTTCTACTTTTTACAAGACATAACATTAAGTAATGATCATACGTTACCCACCTATTGTGTCAATTCCTTACTCGTGAGTTGTTCCCCGCTACCTGGATATTTATAGGTTTGAACAGACAATCCATATCACAACTTGTCTTAGAAGTTCAAGCTCTGTGGAAAGAACTCTTCAGTTCCTTGCTTTCCTTGTGCAACGTGAACTCCTTTTATATATCTATATGACCAATTTAATTCAATTAATTACATTTATTTACAACTTTTCTCATTTATGGTATTGCAAGGTGACTTCCTAGAGATATATTAAAATTAAGAAAAACTGAATTTAAGACAACAAAATGAAAATTGTTTTATAAAATATGCTTTCACTCTTCCATCTTTATAATTTACTTTTTAAAATCTCCTTAGGAAAACAATAGCTCAAGCTTTGCATTAGAATAGAACATTAGGAAGCACAATTGTACAGTGTTCCCTTGACTTATGTAATATTTTTATGTAAATTAACTAGACATGGCATAGATGCAAGTACTCATAAAATAAGCATTTTTATCTACACTTAATACTTTTTCAGGAATGAGTTAATAGTGTATTTTGTCTTGTGTCCAATAATGTCTATAATTTAGTACATTTTCAAGTTTTGTTGAATGGATGAATGAATGGGTGAATATTCCATGCCAGGCACTGAACTCAGTACTTTACTGCATTATTGTTCATTTAATCTTTGTTAAATATACAAGCAAAGTATTGTCACTGTAATTTTACTCCTGCAAAAATTTAAAGATTTTATTGCTTAAATATTTTCAATGATTTATTTGAGGTTAAATAGTAAGAAAAGAGGATAAAGAAATTTAGATTGTTAAACCAGACTCAAAAATAATTTTATTTATATTTCCCCTTATTGGTTGCAAAGTCCAATAAATGCTTTTTAAGTTAGTGCACATTTTATAATTTAAAATTATGGGACAAGGAATGACTTAGTAGTGTATGAGAACTGAAATCAACGTAATTTCCTTTATTAACCAATACTGGGACCAGATATACTTTCTTTCTGATATACTTTCTTTCTTTCTGAAAACAGTACTGATTTCAAGTAAAAATAGGGTAGTTACTTGTTTCTATAAAATAAGATTGCAAAGCAACTAATATAGATTACTTATCAAGACTAATTCATCAAGTTGTCTCATCAATACTTGCTTCAAGACTCTAATCTTATTATGTCTACTGATCCAAAGCTATTAGGTCACAAATGCTGCCCAAGCCCGTTTAGGTCTCTGTCTTGGTCTCTACCCAAGAACACCCAGGAAAGGCCCTACAATACTAAATATACCCTCCTCTGCCTTTTCCCATCTGAGAGACTGCTAACATTTTGCCAAAGCAGTGGTCATCCTGAGTGCAATAGTTCTATTAAAGTTGGCTTTGTTTTGATCGTTTTTTTTTTCTGGGGTTTCTTGGACAGATTTGACAACCAATATGTAGCCTAATGATATTAATTAGCAGGAATCTGCTCAAAGAAAAAGCATATGTCATCAAAGAATAATTATTAATAGAAAAATATAATAAGAATGGATATTTTAGGAATGTATTAAAAGTTACAGTGTATTCTCTAGTTAGATCTAGAAGGATAGTTATTTCAAAGAAGCATTTAGATACAAATTTTTATCTCCTTCCACTTTCCTTTATTCTCCTTATGCTTCTAGATGACAGTTTCAGGGAAATAACTTTATATCTTAATAGCAGGATAGCCTTTTGTTCCTCAAGTAAAATGTATATGAAAAATAGAAAATCATTAAAGAGATTTTGGAATGAAATAATTTACCTTAATATAATATTATGCTCCTCTTCTGTAAAGTGGGGATAATAATAATAAATTTACATGATTATTTTAAGGATTATATGAGATTAGGTGAGGTACTTTACGTAAGTTCATTATATCTGGCATGAAGGAGACGATCAAGGAATACAATACTTCTACTAGTTGTTTAAAATTGAAACAACTTTGGGCGCCTGGGTGGCTCAGTTGGTTAAGCGACTGCCTTCAGCTCAGGTCATGATCCTGGAGTCCCGGGATCAAGTCCCACATCGGGCTCCCTGCTCAGCAGGGAGTCTGCTTCTCCCTCTGACCCTCCTTCCTCTCATGCTCTCTGTCTCTCATTCTCTCTCTCGCAAGTAAATAAAATCTTAAAAAAAAAAAAATTGAAACAACTTCAAAATCAAAATTGAGTAAAAATGGTAAACCAATTTTTTGGGTAGACATTACCTCCCATGATTTTATGCACAAATTCATTCAAAGTAATGGATTTTTGTAAAACAGAGACTAAACCTTTCCAAAGCAATTCTGTGAAAATAAAATTTTATTTTACTAAAAGTATTATATTTGGACATTATTTTTATTGCAAAATTAAATTATTTTCCTGTTCATATCTACCATACACTTAGAAGAAGTAAAAACCATATTTTACCTTACTCCTATTTACTGGCCATCAGTATCCATAAATATGTTTTTTTGTAGAGTAACATCACATCAACCATACTTCCTTTCTCTTCTGTCAAAAATGACTCGGAAGAAAGGTAACTGTGTCTTGACAGGTTTAACAAGATGTCATACAGCTAGTGGAAAAAATGATTTTTGCATTTCTACTTTTCTTTAAGGAAATAAATACTATGGAATACTAATCTCAAAAAATCAAAGTGATTCTTAGCAATCATTTTTAAAGAATGCCTTATCAGTGATTTCATAACAAATAAATGCCAATCATATCTTCAGTACAATTCTGCATATAACCAAAGGCCCAAATATGCACCTAGAAAAACATAAAATAGATCCTGATATAGAAAGATCTGGAGTTTATCAACAATCAGTATGTGTTCACTTTTCTAAGTATTTTTTTTTTTTTAACCTCGTATGAAGAAGGCTGAATTAATCACACATCTCAGTACTTGGAACAGTGTTTTCACTGGTTAATCCTCTCCCAATTGTTTATTTTCATCCCAATCTTTGATTACCAAAAATTTTGACATCATATCATACTCTAATAGGCTTTAAGGCTTTTCTATTCTTATTTTTTGCTCGTTTTTACATTGAGGTTGCTGTCTTTTATTTATAAATATACTTTCCTTATTAATATATTGTTAATTCAGAAGTGGAATGTTCTGTCACAATCTCTCTTCTGTCAGCAGTGACCTTTGTTGGTTAAGAGATTCTTAATGCTGACATAATCAGATTCACATGATTTTAGAAATTATTCTCTGTTCTAGGTGAAATGAGGATTTTCTTAATTTTAATTAACTTTATAATTTTATATTTATTAAAAATTTTATATTTAACTTTATAATTTTGTATTTAGATTTTTAATTTATTTTTATTTTATCTGATAATGAGCTGTTGAGTAGGGATTTAATTTCCCTCCATATAGTGAGCCAATGTGCTTAGCAGCATCTACTATAAAATGGAAGCTTTCTCTATTGCTTTGTGGGACCACCTTTATCATATAGTTAAGTTCCTATGCATGTATAATTCTGTTTTTAAGCCATTTTGTTCTGTATTATTTTTGCTTATTCTTGCAACAATCCCACACTTCTGTTTTATCATAATACATTTTTAAGTGTAATATTTAATATTTATTTTTTTCTCATGGGGTTTTCATATATTCAAAGTTAATTCGAAGGTAATTTATATTTGCCATTGCTATTGTATAAGGCATATGTATGGGTATAGAAGTTCATTCTATGCAGCATTCTCCTGCGTCTGGCTAAGCAACATATCAGTCCTGGCTAGAAAGACCATCATGTATAAGAGATCTTGTAACTATGTCAAAGAATGCATTTTGGAGAGCAAAGAGCAAAAGGAATTGCATTCCAAGTATAAGGAGACAATTTAAAATCCAGGAACCATAGCAAGCAGCGATGGAACGAGGAGAATGAATTAATTAAGTGGTGCATGTAGCTCCAATAAAACCAAACACATAAACAAAGTAAATAAGACAGTAGCACAGGAATGAATCAAGGACTGGAAACACAGTGACAAAGGAAAATGTCTGAATGGGTTCTTCAAGCATGGGATGTCTCTGGTTATGTTGCATAAGTCAAGTTACCCTGGACTAAGTTTGAACTACCTTTTTTTCTCTCCTAGATATGTTTTTGTACATATATTATTCTGTGCTTTATTTACTTAAGGTTTTATTTGTTAAAGTGTTTTTCTTTTTGCTTTACTGACATTTTAATATCTTTCCCAGTTCAACTTTAAATATGAGATGTCTTTAAAAGCACCTTTTAGCCTCCTTTGAAAGCTTATCTTTCAAATTCTTTAAAACTAAAATGCAGGTGGATATTTTTCTCCTAGGAATATTAGTAGTGGGGAAAATTGTTTTAAGTGTATTAGACATAAGGCATGGCGTAAGAAATATTATTAATATTATTATTAGTAGTAGTATTAGTATTATTTTCAAATTTGGTTTTACTGTTTTTATTGTTTTTTTGAGGTTACAAGCAAAAATAAAATGGCTAAATAGAAAAACCAGGAAGACTAATAAATAGGAATGAGTAAAGGTGAGACTAAGTAGAAAATGAAAATAACTTAAGTAAATTGTGTCCTGCTTTTAATTTTAGCTTGGGGCTTTGAGATACATTAACCACAACTTGAATTGCTTTTAATGTTCCAAATCACCACAGCAATTTATTATACATTTATAAATGCAGAGTTGTAGAACACAGTGAGGAAAATAAATGTACTAAGAAACATGCAAGTCATTGTGGATTAGATCCTGGTGAATGAAATCAGTGTGCTCACTTTTGATGTATACTGAAGTGTGCACTAATCCCTCATTCCCTGAAAATATACGAAATTATTTTTTAACTTCTACCTTAAAATCACATCTTGCTATCATAGACATGCTTCTTTCCCAAATTTTTAATAAAACACTCATGAAAATACAGCAAGTGGTGAAAGTAAACAGTACATAAAATCTTGGTAATAGGTAGCCTCGTAGTATCAGAATTAGGATTGTATGGAAGAAGGTTGGAAATTTAAATAATAGACTACTTAATTCCATCATAATGAAAATAGACATGCACATTCCCCACTCTTTCTCTACATTTGTTTCTTGGTTCAGAAATAGAAGCCCATCCCAATCTCCAAACAGAGAAAATTGTTCCCTTACTGGGCCTATATAATTTTGGAGTTAGTTAGTATCATTATGCACAGGTATCCTGCCACTAACAAGAGACACAGGAAATATACTCAGTGGTTAGTGGGCTGACTGCTTACTGTAGATACTAGACATAACAAATAGTCTTCTCTTCTGCCTCTACTCTCCACCAGGATTGACAACTTGGGAAATGAAGCTATCACAGATGCTTCTGAGAAAGCAGTGCTCAGGGTCTTGAATGCAAGGAATTATGATAGTGAACACTCAAAATCAGGAGATATGTAATGAGATATAGGATGATGCAGCAGAAGGGCAAAAAATGAGGGGCATATCTTTAAAATGGAGGTATCAGGGCCCCTGTGTGCCTCAGTGGGTTGAGCGTCCATCTCTGTGGATCATGAGATGGAGCCTCAAGTCAGGCTTCATGCTCAGCGGGAATTCTGCTCCTTCTGCCACTCATGTTCTCTCTCTCTCTCTCAAATAAATAATAAATCTTTTAAAAAAAAACTAAAATGGAGATATAATGAGCAGTCTTATTTATTGTGGATAGTACAAAGTATTGAGGTGAACAGGAGAAAAAAAATCATTGAATGTACTATGATGAAGACATAGAGAGTCCAGCTTGAGATTATTTCATCTATATAGGTATAGATATCATTGGGACTGATTAAATGAGATGGAAGTAAAGAAAGTCTGTGACGCTGAAGCTAAAATCTCCTAAGAAAAGAATGGGAGCGTGAGAAGGCAAATCCTAGGAAGAGAGGATGATAGTGCTCTATGCTTCATGGGTGTGTTCTATGGACCAGTAACACTGGAGTACCTGAGAATTTTTAGAAATGCAAAATCTCAGGTCCTGTTCCAGGCTTCCCGAATCAGAGTCTGCACTGCATTTTAGCAAGAATCTCATATGATTCACATTAAAGTATGAGACATACTGGGATAATATGCACCTAAAATATATATATATATAAAATAAAATATATATAAAATATATATATATTTTCCTTTCAAAGAAGAGGGAAGGAGTAATGTCTGGAAGCATTGATAATGAGCCACAAGAACAGTTACTCAGCCTCCTGTTTCTGACATATTTGCTATGTAAAGAAAAGAGCCTCAACTTAAGGCTACAGAGGAAGCTTGTTCTCTGAAGAAAATTCGTTTTCTTTTAAAGCTGTTTTTTCCTGGAAGCACAATCTATTCGCTTGAGGAGCTTTAAAAAAATAATACTTGGGTCCCACTCCTAAAATTTCTGATTTAAGCTGGTGTGTATGCAGAACAGAGATAGATTTTTGTTTATGTGTTTGCTTCCTCGTTTGTTGTTATTCTTTTATTTTGTTTTCAATAATAAGAGTGATTACGATGTGCATCCAGGGTTGAGAACAACTGATACAAGGCACAGAGAGAGAGGTAAAAGGCTAAGAAACTGAGAAAATGGGAATTTTTCTTATCAGAGAGAAGATCATCTCAGGAGAGCACCCTCGACATCTTGGGCATGCTATGTTGACATGTCGAGTCTGAGGACTGTCGGGTGTATGTCTGGGTGATCTATGATCATTAATGCTTGGAGAGTGGGTGGTGACTCAGTTTTATCAGATTTGAACCATAAATAGAATTGATTCTGTTGGTTTCTGAGAAGGTGCTGGTACCAGATCTATTGCTGTCTTTCTTCATGATGAAATTTAGAGTTGGTAGTTCCTTGTCTCTTGGTGCAGGATGATGACTTTTACCAGAAGTTACTCACAAAAGTTTAGCTTTGAACTTTCCCAGTTTTCTCACAGATAATAGTATTCCCAAGTAAGCCTCCACTTCCTTAAGTAGTACAGTAGAGTTCACTGGTGCTGGCCCAGTAGCAATTTCTTAACTAGGGGATTTACAGTCATAAACTAGTTTTTCTACAAATATAATTGAAAATATGAAATGTTAACTATTTATATTTTACCTGATTTGTTTGATACTTTTTCTTCACTTATTTTATGCCCATTATTCCTGGCTTTATTTTAAATTAGAAGTTTTATTTTTACAATAGACTTTTTATTTAAGACTTGAAATTCCATTTAACTTAAACATTTTATCTTAGCACATCTTCTGATATCTTTATCTCAAAGACAACTTAGTTGAGCATGGAATCATCATTTATTTTCTTAAAGTGTTTATGAAACTTGATTGTTTATAATCCTTACAACAGCCTCTAAACTAGTCACCCTGATACAGCTTTAACTTCTAGTAACCTACTAATCACAAAGTAACCAGAGTAGTCCCATGAAAATATAGATTCATTTGTTACTCCCTAGCCTGAAACTCTCTTGGGACTGTCCATCTGTCAGAATAAATATAAATTACTAAATTTAGCCTTCTTTATTTGTAGAGGGGATGGTTATTAAATAGCATGCATATGACACAATTCGCAGATATCATAGGCACAAGATATGAAGTTGTGGGACATGGAAAGGAGGAATATCCAGTTAGTTTGAAGAACTGGAAGTGCATGTGATAACAAATGGACTCCTTCCACAGGTCCATAGAGTCGTTTAATAATACTGTACTTACACAGAGCCAAACGCAGTGTTTCTTTTTTGTTAACACAATTAATAAGATCTGTATTTAACTTTATAAAATACACCTGATTATTTTACATTTATTTGGATCAGTTCATAATTAGGTGATGTTCACTAAATGAAACCTCACTAGACTTATCATTAGTCTACCAACATTTGTTACAACAAGGCCCCAGTCCATTTCTCCCACTCATCTCATACAGTTCTTTTTGGGTTCAGAACACTTCAGTTGCACTGGAATATTTCTTTTATCTCACATGAAACCAATGTGGTCTCACTATAGAGAGCAAAACTTCAAAATACTGTGTTCTTTGTATCATTCAAGTTTCAGTTAACTTTTTCCTGTTCAGAGAGGTCTTCCCAATCTACTCAGTCTAAATCACTAACAAACCCAGTTCTTCCCCCTTTTTTCTCATATTACTGGTTTTATTTCTTCCTTGTAGTTGCCATTGTCCGTATTTATCTGGCTCATGGTTTGTTTTTTTTTGTTTTTTGTTTTTTTGCCTTTTTATTTCATTGTTGTACTTCCTTCCACCTTCCTGATGAAACAGTTTCCTACCTTTCCTGCCTCCCAAAAATATTTCATGACATAAGAGAAAGAGATCTGATGTTGCTCTATCTCAGTACCTATTTCAGTGACTAGAACATTATAAAACACTTAAAAAAATTGTTTTTTTTTTAATGTCAGACTCTTCCTTAGAAATCTCCATTGACTCATCTTGTTTTGCTTAGTTTTTTCAATTTATTTAATTAAATTACAAATACAGCTATTTCCTAAAAACATATAAATAGGACATATTTTTTGTTATTGTAGTCAACTCTCTTATATATTAAATAGAAAGTATTTAGTTGCTTGAATTCCCTGGGCAAAAGCCCTGTAATGCTATTTATTTCCTTTGTTGTTCCTGTGTACTGAGGAGAGACTCATTTTTGGAAAATCCTGTTCATTTGAGCACATGGGCAGATGTTTTGGACAATATGAAGCAGTTGGTAAATTACCCCCTTTACGTAATGAGCAACACTTAGCATTTACTGATCAAACTGCCCTTCAGAACTTCATTTTTCTTCCATGACTTTAAAGTTCATGAAAACAAAGACCATCACCTACCCACTGTTTACCTCTACCTACATTAATTCTGGAAATGGCAGTGGCCAAACAACTTCATAAGGCACATGGTCTAATTTCAGTGGTGTTGGAAAGAACTCCAGCTATAAAGAAAGTAGCATTCACAAAAGTGTTTTGACTCCTGGATCAGTTGGATTAAGCTAAATAATAGTAACAAAAAATAGAGTAACAACCTACAGCCTGGAGAGCTTAAGGCAACAAAGATTTATTCCTCCCATGAAATCCATTGTGGGTTTAGATAACTCTTGGGAATGTATTATTTGTGTGAAGGCTTGGCACTATTCCTCTAATACAACCCTTACTCCCACTATAGTCTGGGTTGGAGAAGAAAACACAGAAGAATCTCAGCCTGGCAATTAAATGTTTCTGCTTGAAAGTGATTCATATCACTTTCCTCACCCTTGACTGGACAAAGTACGTCATATGTCCACACCTAACTTTACAGGAGTAAGGAAGTGCCATTCTTCCATGTGCCTGGGAGGAAAGAGAAGTGGATATTTGTGAAGGGTTAAAATGCTCACAGCAGCCCCTAAAATGCTAATGTAGGGAGGACCCATAGAGGGTGGCAGAAAATATCTTCCTATGTGATAGATCCAAATTTCATAAGTACAAACTTAGATTTGCAAAAGTGTAGCTTTCATTTTGGTATAACAGCTTAAATCAAGACCTGATTCTGTGATCTGAAAAAAACACCTGAAAAAACCTGTTATTTTGGGGGGTGGCGGGGGGGGGGATTGGGAGGGCCAGAAGGAGAGGGAGAGAAAATCTTAAGTAGTCTCCATGCCCAGCACAAAGCCCAACAAGGGGCTTGATCTCACAACCCCGAGATCATGACCTGAGCCGAAATCAAGAGTTGGACACTTAACCCACTGAGCCACCCAGGTGCCCCAGGTCTGTTAATTCTTAATTCTTTTTGATCCAGTTATAAAACATAATTGTTTGGAGGTAAATTCAGTCACCTTTTGTTTACTATTCATAGAATTGGTATCTAAAACTAAATTTAGTCACATTCCCATGACTCAAAAATTTTTCTCCCCTATTTCCTGAAGGACTTAGATGCACAAAGACCCTTGGTGGGTTAAGAGCAGCCATTATTAGACCATGTTTAGCTTCAATATATTCATCTTGGTCCAAATGCCAGTCATTGCCCTTTTGCTAGAGTGTACCTCACTGTATGCAGGCCACCTCCTTATGCAATCCCTTCATTGCAGTTTTATCCCCTTTTCCCATTATTCTGTCACAGGAGACCTAACAGGACTAAAAGTATTCATCTTCCATAAATCATGTGTCCTTACCTCACTTTCCAGGATACTATGAGGGGGAAATGTGTTGTTGAGAACTCAAGAATATTGACTTGTGATTATTGTGGTTGGACTGAAAATGGAAGTCCCTTAGTGATAAGGTCATACTGATTTTATGAATGTTTTGGCATATTATAGACTATTAGTTTCTACTGCATTTAAAAGAATGTATCTTTTTTCCTATCTTTTTGAGTATTTCAATTTGAGTGTGGGGGGGTGGAAAGTAAATCACTATGTTTTCCTAAAGGTTACTATTTAAAGTTGTCTGGTATTCATTTTTGCATATTTCCAACCTGTATTTAAACAGTTACCAGGAAAAAAAATCATAAATAAATCATACATCATACATAAAGACAGACAGACTTATGATAGACAAGCTGCTGGATTGACAGACATACTTATTTCATTGAGAGACAATATAACAGTGTTATGATGTAAAGTGTTTCAAGTTGTGAGATTGATGTACTGCTTTCTGTGCTAAGGATGTCTTCCAAGTTAGAGACACTTGGGTTTAAGTTCTAGGTTCACCACTTAATGGTGTGATGTCTTACAAGTGACCTAAACTCTGTATCTCAGTTTTACTCTCTGAGGAAACATTATGGACAAAGAGATGTATTTTATCAAAGAACAATGTTAAGGATGGCTTTTAGTGGATAACAGAGGTGTATGTATGACTGTCATAATCCGTTTAGAGATTAACTGATATAATACAGATAAAGTGCTGATCATTATACATGCATATATATACACATACATATATGGTGTATTCAATAACCTTTTTCTAATTAGTACTAATATTATGCTATGACTTAAGTATGAATACAACCTAACAAAAATATAAGGTGTGATCCATAGATACCAATATCTGTCTCTTTTCCTTCTCTTCAGCATAGCATCAGGAATCTTTTTGAAGGCATATGATAAAACTGTTAGCTAGTCTAATCTGAATTACAGAAGATAAGTAGAAATTAATCAAGTGAAGCAGGGATAAGAAATAATTTTAGGAAGACAGAACATAAATGAAGACACAAACTTCATATTGCTAAGGTAAAACTCCAAAACAGTAAGTTTTGCAAATCAACCTTGGCAGGTAGAATGAGTGGCAAATGAACATGGACAGTAAAAGTGTGGGTCATTGAAAACCTTAATTGTCATGGGAAAATACATGAAATTTTTGTTTTGGATTTGATGGAAATTCAGTTTAGAAGTTTAAGAATGAGAGTTATATGGTCAGGTTTCATATTTTATTCAATCCAACAGCTGTGCAACATACATATTTGCGGAAAATTACAGGCAAAGATGCTAAGAGGTAGACACCCAAATAAAACATTTTGGGTAATGGATAATGAAAGCTCAAATTGGAATGTTACACAGAGAAATAAAAAGAGCTCAAGGATTATTTATTGCATAAAATTGACTCTACCTATTGACTGAAAACATATATAGTCTGAGAAAATAGTAAATGTATACACCAAAATAGTAAAATAGTAAAAAGTATACACCAAAGAAGGGTGTATCAAATAATGGGAATCATCAGGGGAGTGATCACCATTATAGGGAAAGATGATGAATAAGATAAGCAAAATAGAATAAGCATTTGATAAAATCTAAAGTACAAAGGAGCAGTTCAGCCTGGAGGTCTGGATTTGGGAGCCATCAACACTTGGCTGATGATGGAAAATTGTGGATGAAATCATTTGGAGAAGTGAATACAGAGTGCAACTTAGTGTAATCAAAGAGGGAGAGTAAACTTGAAGGCAGAGAAGAACCCACCATAAAGAAGATAAGCTTCCAGGGCGCCTGGGTGGCTCAGTTGGTTAAGCGACTGCCTTCGGCTCAGGTCATGATCCTGGAGTCCCGAGATCGAGTCCCGCATCGGGCTCCCTGCTCGGCGGGGAGTCTGCTTCTCCCTCTGACCCTCCCGACCCTCCCCCCTCTCGTGCTCTCTCTCTCTCTCAGTCTCTCTCTCTCAGATAAATAAATAAAATCTTAAAAAAAAAAAAAGAAGATAAGCTTCCAGTTATGAGATAAATAAGTCACTGGGTAAAAAGTACAGCATAGGGAGTATACTCATTAATATTGTAATGACTTTGGTGAAAATAACTACACTTGTGAATATTTCATAATGTACAAAATTTTAAATCACTATTTTGTACACCTGAAACTAGTATTATATGTCAACTATACTTCAACTAAAACTTTTAAAAAGAACAATTTCCAAGAGAGATAGTATTACCTTCTTTATTAATATTAGTATATAGAGAGGGAAATAGAGTAGATTAACTTCACATTTTATAATGGCTTATGTAACATTTAGGGTTATAGACTATTTTGTGTAATCCTCACAGCCAGCCTGAAATATCTTTTTATATATGAAAAAAAAAATGGCCTAGAAAGATTAACTAAATTTCCAGAATGAGGATGCCTAATTTCAGTCCAAGACCATCCTTCCTTTGACTTGGTCATGACATTTAAGAATAAGGAATAAGATTTATGATGATAATGATGCTCTATAGAAATGAAAACCAAAGAAATGTAGTTTGTTTTGTTTCATAAGGGTCACATACATTTGATATTTCTTTGTATTTTCACTTAATATGCCAGGTGGATTTTTTTTTTTTTTATGGGAGAGGGGACAATTAAATATACTGAGAATCTTCTGGATAATAGTAAAACTACCATTTATTGAATATGTCTAGGTTTTGATGCTTTACATAGATATCACACATTTATAATCCTCATATTTATTTCACGTATGTTTTATTATACCCATTTTGTGGATGGGGATATTACCAATGAGGATTCTTTAAGTGGCGGAGCAAAGATTTTCATGTTGATCCTTCCACCCTTTCCCCACGCTCGTTCCATACCCATGCTTTTTCCTGTACAACCCTTCCTGGTGGTAGCACTGTCCTTTCATCTAAAAGCAGTACACCTAGCAGAGCTGCCATTGACAATGCCTCTTTCATCGTAAGTAGAAAGGAGAGTCCGACTTTTAGAACTGCTGGTAGTATTACAATGAACAATTGTGTAATGCAGGTCCTCTGGCCTCCTACTTGCAGGAATAAACTAGTCATAGGAAATAAAACAAAACCAGTAAATCGTTTTGTCTCTCCCATAATTCTCAGTAGGGCAGATAGCTAAAAGATATTACATTTGTGTCTTTCATTTAGTAATATAAAGATTTGAAGATGTATTAATCTAGGACATAGTGGGCACCTGGGTGGCTCAGTCATTAAGCGTCTGCCTTCGGCTCAGGTCATGATCCCAGGGTCCTGGGATCAAGCCCCGCATCAGGCTCCCTGCTCCACGGGAAGCCTGCTTCTCCCTCTCCCCTCCCCCTGCTTGTGTTCTCTCTCTCGCTATGTCTCTCTCTGTCAAATAAATAAATAAAATCTTTAAAAAAAATAATAATATAGGACATAGTATGAGAAATTAAATAAAAATCACTCCAGTAAATAATTTCTTGTCCCCAAATAGGAATTCTACTTTCAAGACAGCCAGGAAAGATACAGCCCTATATTTGACAGAGAGAGAGAGAGAGAGCACAAGCAGGGGGAGTGGGAGAGGGAGAAGTAGGCTCCCCGCCGAGCAGGGAGCCTGAGGTGGGACTCGATCCCAGGATGCCAGGATCATGACCTGAGCCGAAGGCAGACGCTTAACGGTCTGAGCCACCCAGGCGCCCGATACAGCCCTTTAGAATTTAATGGCTTATATATTCACAGATAATCTTAAGGACCCATACCATTTGGTTCCGTATTTTGCTTAATAGGTCAGCTAGAGCATCTCATGGGCAAAACCAGTAACTATACACTTTGGGCAAATGATTATAGGTTTTCTCTCTGAAAAGCTCATAAAATTCAAAAGATGAATTTGAATGCTACCTTTGGTCAAAGAATTACTCTATGACTCAATTCTATAAGTATTTTCCCAATGATAAGTCCCTACAATTTTCTTTTCTTTTCTTTTTCTTTTTTTAGAACTCAATACACCATATAAAGCTGAAAGGGAAATGGATAGCTCTATATACCAGATAGATTTTCAACTTCTCATTTTAGTATTCATAGGAAGAATCTTGTCCTTTTCCTAAATTTTAGTAGCTGTAAAGCAATAGAGTTAGATTTAACTGAAATTAGTATTTTGTTCTTTGAATCTACAAATATTATTTTGCCAAGCAGTATTTCATTTTGATCCCTAGAGAAGACTATTTTCAAAAGAGATAGAACACTTAGTACCTCATCTTTCTGCTTATGTGCACAACTAAGAGGAGGTTTGCAACAGCAAAATTGAGGTTTTTAAATCCTCTAATATGAAAGCTGTATTATGTGAGCAATTTTTGTGGCTTTTCATATTAATATTGCATGCTATCACAATTCATTTTCACCAATTTAGATGGTGTAGAAACATGCTGAACCCTCAGTAAAATGGTGTAATGATTATATTTGCATATCATAAGAGTGGAAGCAAATACTAAAAATATACAGCATGAGTACTTTATGAAGGTCAACTTTAATCTAATACAAATGACTACTTAATATAAAGTATTTTATTATCTGCAACTGGTAGAGAGATAGCTGCTTCACTGAGCTTATGTTTGCTTCTTACTGCAAAATTCATAAAGCAATATCCACTGAAGTTAGTAGAGGTTTGAGTAAATGACCATAAATACTATCATATATTTTACCCAGAAACTGCAGTGTTACATTATTAAGAGAATCTCTTCTTTTAAATTGTATTCATTTAATTGAATTACTGAACATTAACTTGATGTAAGCATACAGGAATTCACAATGTAATGTATGCTATTCATTGAATCATTTATAATATTATTTAACTTTATGAGCCATTCCAGCATTTTTGGAAGAGGTTCTAATTTTTTTTTTAAGCTTTTTTTTTTAGACTTAGTCATTCCAGGTATTGGAGAGACTATTCAGTACTATATAGATCACTTTTCTACTCAGGGCCCTTCCCATAACACCCCCCCCTCAAAAAAAAAAAGCAGAAGAACTTGAATGTGTTTTACTTTGTTTTTATTTTTAACATTCTCATATTCTTATAATATGAGTTGATGAGGCATGATCACAGATTGAAAATTACAAGATAAAAATTCTACCTCTTCTATACTTTCTTTTTCTTATATACTTATAATTGAGAAATTATTAGGGTAGATCATTAGGACAATAAATCAGGTGATATTTCTTATTCCTAGGTAGCTTTGAAAATCTATCATAAAAATGGTTTAAAAGATTACATTTAACTTACTTTATTTAAAGGGATGACTATGACATAAATATGAGCTCGTAATAATTAGGTTATCATTTTGCATAACTAGGGGGGTTGCAGTTATTAGTATCAAGCTTCAAAGAAAAAATATAATA
Source organism: Leptonychotes weddellii (assembly GCF_054177405.1). Taxonomy (NCBI): domain Eukaryota; kingdom Metazoa; phylum Chordata; class Mammalia; order Carnivora; family Phocidae; genus Leptonychotes; species Leptonychotes weddellii. The sequence goes on along the minus strand of NC_138376.1, from coordinate 47,653,184 downwards.
AAACTCCAAGCATAATCAAATCTTTGACCTGAGAATAGGCATAATGCAATGGAAAGCATGTTAATGTGTTTGTCAGAAAACCTGTTTTTCCATGTCTGCCTTTGACAAGTTGCTGAAATGCTGCATCTCAGTTATTTCATACATGAAATGGAGGTTAAAAGACCTCATATTGATATTGCAACAAATAAGCTTCAGTTTGAAAGTGAGTAATGGTCTCTGGGAGATGAAAATATAATGAACACTGGGGCTATAGAATAAAGAGTTTAAGCAACCAGTGTAGATGTGGAAACCATTTTAGCAGTCAGTCTAAAATTAAGGCTTGAAATATGCACAAACTATATAGAAGTGTGTGAGAAAATAATTGGTGAACCAAAAAAATAAATAGATAACTGAGTGTTGTCTTTATATTGCTAGGAGGTTTTCTCAACAATTTGGGGAGAAAAACAAAACAAAACAGGAGTTCTGAAACACTGATTTAAGGTGGATATCAGAAATTAATAATAATAATGAAATTGCCAAAAAATTTAAAAAATACAAAAGCAGGTATCATCTTGTTCTCTACTAAGTGTTCCTAATTAATGTAAGAAGTCATAATTTGTGTCATAAATTGCATATGCATAATAACTCAACAGAGACCAAATAAAAATTATTTCTCCATTCTGAAATTTTCTTGCATCTATTTAGATTAAATTGCCACAAAAAATCCAGTCTTGGAGTCCTATTTGAGTAATATTTCCTTCACACCCCTCATTTCACTTACAATTAGCTGCTAAGGCCTATCAATTCCATCTGCCGTATTTTCCCAATGCAAACTCAAGTTTTGATACCCACTACCACTGATGTGGTTCAGATCCCTATAATCACTCTTCCAAAGCATTAGAAGGCTTTTTGGTTTCAGTTTTCCTACTAAAATGTTTTCTCAATGGTGTGACAAGACTGGTCATTGTCATCTAATATATAAATTTTATCATGGCATTATTCAATCAAGTCTTAAGTGAGTGATTTCTTCACACTGCATAGTTGAGGATGGAGGAAGAATTTTATCTACTTAGTATCACACATCCGGACACAACCCTCTATCCACTCCATGTACTTTATGTGTCAGACACATGGAAAAACATCTATTTTGTGAGCAAGAAACATATGAACTTTAAGAGGATGCATATTTTCATTAAATAGCCCATTTGATATACATGATTTTTCAAAGACCCTTAAAATTCTTAGCTAATATTTCATCTCACCTATACATATTGGATAAGGACATTTTTCATGTTTAATTTTTCTTCACTAAAAGTTCCATTCCATAATTGTCTGATTAGGTAGCCTTATTTCATGATGTTTTGGTTTATGATGATATGATCATGTTGCTGTATGGTCTGTAAGAACTATCATGCTAATACCTTTGTTGCTATTACAGTTTCACTGCCTTTTTTTTTTTCATGGTCATTTATGAATCAACTTTTTAAATCTTTTTTGTTTTCTTAGCTAATAAAAGAAATTGCTTTCCCCTTAGATATAAGATTTAACATTCTTTAATCTCTCCAAAGATTTTAATTTTCCAGCTCTAACAATAACATGCCAAGTAGCCTCCACTTGTAGATTCATGGTGTCTTATAGAGCAATCACATGCCCATGACTTATCTTTGAATCTCCACAGCTTCAGGGAATCCAGGAGAACTGACTTCATTCACAGACAGGAAAGTAAATCTCGCCCCATCTCCCTATTCTTTATATAGTGTGCTTTAATGTTTTATGTATGTTCTTAAATTTCCCATCAAACACATGGTCAAATAATGTTTATTTTATTATTTTTAATAAGTTTAATTAACAAATTTAATCATTTTAAAAATCATTAAAGTTCTCCCTGCTCAGCAGGGAGGCTGCTTCTCCCTCTGACCCTCCCCCCTCTCATGTGCTCGCTCTCTCTCATTCTCTCTCTCTCAAATAAATAAAATCTTAAAAAAAAAATCATTAAAGTTATTGTTAATTTAATATGACAAATAATGGATTATGATATATGACTATATCCTAATATGCTAGGTTTTTTGTCTCTTCCAAATTTTTATTTAAATTCTAGTTAATTAACATATATGTAATATTGGCTTCAGGAGTAGAATTTAGTGATTCATCACTTACATATAACATCCAGTGCTCATCACAACAAGTGCCTTCCTTAATGCCCATTACTGTACATTTAACCCATCCCCCAACCACCTCCCTCCAGCAACGCTTAATTTGTTCTCTATAGTTAAGAGTCTCTTATGGTTTGCTTCCCTCCCTCCCTCTCTCTCCATTTATTTATTTATTTATTTATTTATTTATTTATTTATGTCAAAGAATGTTTAAATAGTGAATGAAAAAATCATGAAGTATTCTTTAAAAAAGCATAAGTAGATTTTCATAAAGACAAAAATAGTGTATGAGTATACTCCATATAATTATACCATAACCATTGCACTACAAGTATACTCTTTATTTTATATAACTGGAAATTCCAGTGAATATAATTATTACTCAAAAATAATTTTTGAAGTTTTCCTAAATAACTGAAATACAGCATTATGAGAATGTGATCAATAGAGAAAGTAAAAAAACAAAACAAAACTGTGTTTCAGTAGAGGCAAAGCTGATTTCTGGCAGATAAACTGTTTTTAAAGGTGTCTGATCCTTGAATGCTTAGCAATTTTTGTCTTTCATAAAACACATGCAAATCTCTCTATACACAAATATTTTCTAGATAATTCTTCAAATGTGTTTCTTGAAAACAATGATTAAAAAGAAACATGTTGCATCTAAGTGTGTTATGTAGGTGTTATAACCAAAGTGTAGCACATATGTTGAATTTTGTATGCCTGTAGACATGTTGTCATGATTTATGTCCTTATTCTTGTTTTTAGAACATTTAAGTCTTCCACAAAATTGATATCTATTTTATTAAAGGTATCATTCTGAACTGAATAATATTTGTGTTTGCAGAAGTATTATTCTAGGGGCGCCTGAGTGGCTCAGTCGTTGAGCATCTGCCTTCAGCTCAGGTCATGATCCCAGCGTCCTGGGATCGAGCCCTGCATGGGGCTCCCTGTTCCGCGGGAAGACTGCTTCTCCCTCTCCCACTCCCTCTGCTTGTGTTCCCTCTTTCACTGTGTCTCTCTCTGTCAAATAAATAAATAAAATCTTTAAAAAAAAAAGAAATAGCATAGCAGCTATTTAAAAAAAAAGTATTATTCTAATCCACATGTTTGTAAAGAGAAAAGTGTATCATTTTGAAATTCTTTAAAAGAAAATAAAAATGACCTTTATAGGCTGCATGATTTGTGATTTCATGCTGATATATAAACAAAAGTTTTTCATAAGACTTTTCGTCAATCCAGACCTATAAGAAGTCATAATATTATAATTACAGCTCTGTAATAGAGCTTGAAGTCCGGAATTGTGATGCCGATCTCACTGATATGAGGAATTCTTAATCTCAGGAAACAAACTGAGTGTTGCTGGAGTGGTGGGGGGTGGGAGGGATGGGGTGGCTGGGTGATAGATATTGGGGAGGGTATGTGCTATGGTGAGTGCTGTGAATTATGTAAGACTGTTTAATCACAGACCTGTACCTCTTAAACAAATAATACATTATATGTAAAAAAAAAAAAAAAAAGAAGATAGTAG